>NC_091989.1:96432363-96567363 GCF_044704955.1 Pristiophorus japonicus | reverse complement strand
CAGGTGGCCCTGTACAATAGTAGTAAGACCTTCCTGCTCCTATACTTGATGTTTGAATGTGTGTGTGAGTGTGTGTGTGTGTGTGTATGTGTGAGTGTGGGTATGTGTGTGTGTGAGTGTGTGAATATATGTTTGTGTGTGAGTGCGCGCGCGTGCATTGGTGAATCTGTCTGAGTGTGTGAATATGTGTGTGTGAATGTGTGTGTGCGTTAGTATGTGTGTATGAATGTGTGTGTGAATGTGTGTGCAAGTGTGAGTGTACGTGTGTGAATGCGTGTGTGTGTGCGTGAATGTGAGTGTGTGTGAATGTGTGCGTATGAGTGTGTGAATGTGTGTGTGAGTGTGTGAATGTGTGTATGTGTGTGTGACTGTCTGTGCATGTGTGTGAATGTGTGTGTGTGGGGGGTGAATATGTGAATCTGTGTTTGGGTGTGATTGTGTGTGCGTGCGTGAGTGTGAATGTGTGTGTGCATGTATGAATGTGTGTGTGTTTGTGTGAACATGTGTGTGAGTGTGTGTGTAAGAGTGTGAATGTGTGTGAGTTTGAGTATGTGTGTGTGAGTTTGAGTATGTGTGTGTGAGTGTGTGTATGTGTGAGTTTGAGTATGTGTGTGTGAATGTGTGTGTGGGTGTGTGAATGCATGTATGTGTGTGTGTCTGAATGTGTGTGCATATGTGAATGTGTGTGAGTACGTGCATGTGTGAATGTGTGTGTGTGTATGTGTGTGTGAATGTGTGTGTGTGCGTGTGTGCATGTGTGCATGTGTGAGTGAATGTGTATGTGTGAGCATAGAAACATAGAAACATAGAAAATAGATGCAGGAGTAGGCCATTTGGCCCTTCGACCCTGCACTACCATTCATTATGATCATGGCTGATCATGCATTTCAGTACCCCATTCCTGCCTTCTCTCCATACCCCTTGATCTCTTTAGCCATGAGGGCCACATCTAACTCCCTTTTGAATATATTTAACGAACTAGCCTCAACAACTTTCTGTAGTAGAGAATTCCACAGGTTCACAATTCTGAGTGAAGAAGTTTCTCCTCATCTCGGTCCTAACTGGCTTACCCCTTATCCTTAAACTGTGACCCCTGGTTCTGGACTTCCCCAACATCGGGAACATTCTTCCTGCATCTAACCTGTCCAATCCCATCAGAATTTTATATGTTTCGATAAGATGTGTGTGTGTGTGTAAGTGTGAGTGTGAATGTGTGTATGTGTGAGTGTGAATGTGTTTGTGTGTGCATATGTTTGTGTGTGTGAATGTGAAAGTGTGTGCATATGAGTGTGTGTGTGTGTGAATGTGGATGTGTGAGTGTGTGGGTGTGCGTGCGTGTGTGTGTGTGAATGTGTGAGTGTGTACATCTGCATGTGTAAATCTGTGTGTGAGTGTGTGTGAATGTGTGTGCATGTGTGCGCGCATGTGTAAATATTTGTGTGTGTGTGTGTGTCTGCGAATGTGTGTGTGTATTGGTGAATCTGTATGTGTGTGTGTGAGTATATGTGTGAATGTGAGTGTGTGTGTATGTGTGTGTGAGTGTGTGTGTGAGTATGTGTGTGTGAGTATGTGTGTGTGAGTGTGTGTGTGAGTATGTGTATGTGAATGTGTGTGAGTATGTGTGTGTGAATGTGTGTGCATGTGTGTGTGTGTGTGTGAATGTGTGAGTGTGAATGTGTTGTGTGCATGTGTGAATGTGTGTGTGTGTGAGTGTGAATGTGTGTGTATGTGTGTGAGTGTAAATGTGTGTGTGTGTTTGTGAGACTGTGTGCGCGTTAGTGTGAATGTGCGTGTGCTTGTGTCTGTGTGTGTGTGTGTGTGTGCGTGTGAGAGAGAGAGTGTGTGTGTGTGTGTGTGTGTGAATGTGTTTGTGTTTGTGTGTGTGTGTGCGTATGTGAATATGTGTGTGTGGGTGTGTGTGAATGTGTGAGTGTGTGTGTGTGTGAGTCTGAATGTGTTGTGTGCATGTATGAATGTGTGTGTGTTTTTGTGTGAAAATGTGTGTGTGTTTGTGAGAGTGTGTGTGTGTTAGTGTGAATGTGCGTGTGCTTATGTCTGTGTCTGTGACTGTGAATGTGTGAGTGTGTGTGTGTGTGTGTGTGCGTGCGTGTGTGTGTGTGTGTGAATGTGTGTGAGTGTGTGTGTGTGAATGTGTGGGTGTGTGTGCGTGTGTGTGTATGTGGGTGTGTGTGCTCACATGCACAAACACACAGTCGGGAATGTACAAGAGGTCAGAGTTGGAGGAATGCAGCTCTCAAAGGGCTGGAGGAGGTTACAGATAGGGAAGGGCGAGGCCATGAAGATATTTAACACAGGATGTAACCAGCAATGGGAACCCTGAATGAGCTCCAACTGGCCTAACCCAGCAGCTGTGAGACAGATTGTAGAACCGCTACCCCGACCCTGGGTAAACAGGCATTATCTCGAGTCAAACCTGCCACATCCCGGAGTATATGGCTGAAAATCGCTGAGCCATCGAGGGAGCCTGGTGAAAGAAAGACTTGAATTACATAGCGCCTTTCATGACTTCAGGAATATCCCAAAGTGCTTTACATACAATGAAGTACTTTTGAAGTGTGGCCACCGTTGTGTTGCTGGGAACAGCTTTGCGCACAGCAAGCTCCCACAAACAGCAATGTGATAATGAGGGTGAACTTTGTCTTGGGCAGGTCAGCAAGATGATGTAGTGAGACAATCTGTACAGCTCCCTCGGGGAGAAAGAAAGACATAGAAAAGAGAATAGGGAGAGAAAAAGAAAGAGAGAAAAAGAAAGGGAATGTGAAAGAAAGAGATAAAGAGATAAAGAGAGAGATAAAGAGATAAAGAGAGATAGAGAGATAAAGAGAGAGAGAGAAAGAGAGGGAGAAAGAAAGAGAGAAAGAGAGAGAGAGAGAGAGGAAGGAAGAAAAGAGGAAGTGAGGAAGGAGGGAGGGAGGAAGGAACAAAGGAGGGAGGGAGGGAGGAAGGAAGGGAGGACGTGAGGAAGGAGGGAAAGAAGGGAGGAATCATGGATCATCCTGTAAAAGTGATTGAGATAACGAGCTGTCCACTGAGAAAAACAAATTGGCTTCATTGATCCTAATTGATTTGAACAAATAATCATTTGCTCACAACGGGACTGTGACAAAGACCACTATTACTAGACCCATTACTTCACCTGGTTAGAGGTCAGAGATCAATACAATCCCAACCAACATCATATTTGGACAGCAGTTCACAAGCGCCTCATCACATCTCCGAGATTTTAGGTGGGAAGTGTGGCTGCCATTTTCACCACAGCAAGATCCCACAGTCAGCAATGGGCAGATCATAGAAACATAGAAAATAGGTGCAGGAGTAGGTAATTCAGCCCTTTGAGCCTGCACCACCATTCAATAAGATCATGGCTGATCAGGCACTTCAGTACCCCATTCCTGCTTTCTCTCCATACCACTTGACCACTTTAGCCATAAGGGCCACATCTAACTCCCTTTTGAATATACCTACCGACTGACCTCAACAGCTTTCTGTGGTAGAGAATTCCACATGCCCACAACTCTCTGAGTGAAGAAGTTTCTCCTCATCTCGGGCCTAAATGGCTTACCCCAATCCTTAGACTGTGACCCCTGGTTCTGGACTTCCCCAACATTGGGAACATTCTTCCTGCATCTAACCTGTCCAGTCCCGTCAGAATTGTATATGTTTCTATGAGATCCCCTCTCATTCTTCTAAATTCCATTGAATATAAGCCTAGTCGATCCAGTCTTTCTTCATATGTCAGTTCTGCCATCCCGGGAATCAGTCTGGTGAACCTTCGCTGCACTCCCTCAATAGCAAGAACGTCCTTCCTCAGATTAGGAGACCAAAACTGAACACAATATTCTAGGTGAGGCCTCACTAAGGCCCTGTACAACTGCAGTAAGACCTCCGTGCTCCTATACTCAAATCCTCTCGTTATGAAGGCCAACATGCCATTTGCCTTCTTCATCGCCTGCTGTACCTGCATGCCAACTTTCAATGACTGATGTACCATGACACTCAGGTCTCGTTGCACCTCCCCTTTTACTAATCTGTCACCATTCAGATAATATTCTGCCTTCCTGTTTTTGCCACCAAAGTGGATAACCTCACATTTATCTACAAACTACCGCATCTGCCATGCATTTGCCCACTCACCTAACCTGTCCAAGTCCCCTGCAGCCTCTTAGCATCCGCCTCACAGCTGACACTGCCATCCAGCTTAGTATCATCTGCAAACTTGGAGATATTACATTCAATTCCTTCGTCTAAATCATTAATGTAAATTGTAAATAGCAGGGGTCCCAGCACTGAACCTTGCGGTACCCCACTAGTCACTGCCTGCCATTCTGAAAAGGGCCCGTTTATTCCTATTCTTTGCTTCCTGTCTGCCAACCAGTTCTCTATCTACTTCAGTACATTACCCCCAATACCATGTGCTTTAATTTTGCACACTAATCTCTTGTGTGGGACCTTGTCAAAAGCCTTTTGAAAGTCTAAATACACCACATCCACTGGCTCCCCTTGCCCACTCTACTAGTTACATGCTCAAAAAAATTGATGGTGGATAGGCAATGATTTCCCTTTCATAAATCCATGCTGACTAGGACTGATCCTGTCACTGCTTTCCAAATGCGCTGCTATTACATCTTTAATAATTGATTCCAACATTTGCCCCACCACCGATGTTAGGCTAACCGGCCTATAATTCCCTGTTTTCTCTCTCTCTCCTTTTTTAAAAAGTGAGGTTACATTAGCTACCCTCCAGGCCAGAGGAACTGATCCAGAGTCTATAGAATGTTGGAAAATGACCACCAATGCATCCACTATTTCTAGGGCCACTTCCTTAACTGGGATGCAGACTATCAGGCCCTGGGGATTTATTGGCCTTCAATCCCATCAATTTTTCTAACACACTTTACTGACTAATAAGGATTTCCTTTAGTTCCTCCTTCTCACTAGACCCTCGGTCCCCAAGTAGTTCTGGAAGGTTATTTGTGTCTTCCTTAGTGAAGAGAGAACCAATGTATTTGTTCAATTGGTCTGCCATTTCTTTGTTCCCCATTATAAATTCGCCTGATTTTGACTGTAAGGGGCCTACATTTGTCTTCATTAATCTTTTTCTCTTCACATATCTGTAGAAGCTTTTGCACTCAGTTTTTATGTTCCCTGCAAGCTTACTCTCATATTCTATTTTCCCCCTCCTAATTAAACCCTTTGTCCTCCTCTGCTGAATTCTAAATTCAGATTTGCTGCTTTTTTTGGCCACTTTACATGCCTCTCCTTGGATTTAACACTATCCCTAATTTCCCTTATAAGCCACGGTTGAGCCACCTTCCCTGTTTTATTTTTACGCCAGACAGGGATGTACAATTATTGAAGTTCATCCATGTGATCTTTAAAATGTTTGCCATTGCCTATCCACCATCAACCTTTTAAGTATCATTCGCCAGTCTATCCTAGCCAATTCACGTCTCATACCGTCTTTAAGTTCAGGACTTTAGTCTCTGAATTAACTGTGTCACTCTCCACCTTAATGAAGAATTCTACCATGTTATGGTCACTCTACCCCAAGGGGCCTCACACAATAAGACTGCTAATTACTTCTCTCTCATTACACAATATCCAATATAGGATGGCCAGTTCTCTAGTTGGTTCCTCGACATATTAGCCTAGAAAACCATCCCTTATACACTTGAGGAAATCCTCCTCCACTGTATTGCTACCAGTTTGTTTAGCCCAATCTATATGTAGATTAAAGTCACCCATGATAACTGGTGTACCTTTATTGCACACATCCCTAATTTCCTGTTTGATGCCATCCCCAACCTTACGACTGTTTGGTGGCCTGTACACAACTCCCACTAGCGTTTTCTGCCCTTTGGTGTTCCGCAGCTCTACCCATACAGGGCCCAAGTTTTGAGCCGCGCCTAGAACGGCGCAGTCCCGACCTGGACGCCCATTTTTCGCGCCATAAAGTGCGCTTAAAAAAAACTTCTAGATTCTCCAGCTCCCTGCAGGTCGTTTGCAGCTTGGCGCAGTGCAGCAGGAGCTGTAGGGGGCGGAGCCAGGTCCCTGCGCTGAAAACAGTGCCGGGACCTCTGCACATGCGTGCTACAGTGGGCGCGCATGTGCAGTAGCTCCAGGCGCCCAAAACTGTGTGGGAGGGGCCAAATGGCCTCACTGGGGCTACGTGAATAAGGCTCCTCCCACGGCCAGCTCCTGCTTCCTCCCGACGCGACCCGACTTCCACTTCCTCCCCGCCCCCGGACTGGACCTGACCCGACTCCCGCTCCCCCGCCTCCGGTCCGGACCCGACACCGACCCGACTTCCGCTTCCTCCCCGCCCCCGGACCGGACCTGACCCGACTCCCGCTCCCTCGCCTCCGGTCCGGACCCGACACCGACCCGACTTCCGCTTCCTCCCCCGCCCCTGGACCGGACCCGACCCCGACACCGACACCGACCCGACTCCCGCTTCACCCCCACACCCCCGACTGGACCCGACCTGACCTCCCTCCCCCCGACCCGAACCGAACCGACCTCCCTCCCACCACCCCCCCGACCCGCGCTCCCCCCGACCCGACCCAACGCCACCTACCTGTAAATCTGCTGCTGGGGACGAGCCCTGCCCGAAGTCTCGGGCCCGGCCCGTTCAGCCTCCCTCCCCCTTCTCCTTTCCTCCCCCCCCCCATCTCCTTTCCCGCCCCCCCATCTCCTTCCCCCCATCTCCTTTCCCCCCCATCTCCTTTCCCCCCTCTTCCCCCCCCTTCTCCCCCCCTTCTCCCCCATCCCTCCCTCTGCTTCCCCCCTCTCTCCCTCTACCCCCCTCCTCTCCCTCCCCTTGCTGTCAGAAACACAGACACTGACAGACAGAGAATGAGAGACACACAGACACACAGACAGACAGACAGAGAGATAGAGACACACTGTGGGGGGGTGGGGGGGCATCCCAGCACGCTGTTGGAAGGCTCCTGGTGCTGCAGTCGGTAAGTAGAAAATGTTTTATTTATTGATTTAAAACATTTTTATTTCTTATTAATTTTTTTGGATTGATTTATTGGTTGATTTATTGATGTATTTATCATTTATTATTGATGGTGGCTCTTTATTTGCAAAACTGAAGTGTTTAATGTTTGTAAACTTCCCTTTAAAACCCCCCCCCCCCACCTCATTCCCTACGCCTGATTTGTAACCTACGTCTGATTTTCTAAAGTGTAGACAAGGTTTTTTCGAGCGTACAAAAATCTTCACTTACTCCATTCTAAGTTAGTTTGGAGTAAGTTTTCACTGACGAAACTTTGAAATCAGGCGTAAGTGGCCGGACACGCCCCCTTTTGAAAAAAAAATTCTGTTCCAAAGTGAAACTGTTCTAACTGACTAGAACTGGAGCAAACTAAATGGCGAGAATTCCGATTTCTAAGATACTCCGTTCTACACCAGTTGCTCCTAAAAATCAGGAGCAAGTCATGTCGAAACTTGGGGCCACAGATTCCACCTCATCCACGCTAATGTCCTTCCTTACTATTGTGTCAATCTCCTCTTTAACCAGCAATACTACCCCACCTCCTTTTCCTTTCTGTCTATCCTTCCTGAATGTTGAATACCCCTTGAGTTCCCAGCCTTGGTCACCCTGGAGCCATGTCTCTGTAATTCCAATTACATAATATCCGTTAACAGCTATCGGCGCAGTCAATTCATCCACCTTATTACGAATGCTCCTCGCATTGAGACAGAGCCTTCAGGTTTGTTTTTTTAACACTCTTCGTCCTTTTAGAATTATGTTCTGCTTTTTGCCTTTGATTTTTCTGTCCTCCACTTCTATTTTTTTCCTTTCTACCTTTTGCTTCTGACCTCATTTTACTTCCCTCTGTCTCCCTGCATAGGTTCCCATCACCCTGCCCTATTAGTTTAAATCCTCCCCAACAGTACTAGCAAACACTCCCCCTAGGACATTGGTTCCGGTCCTGCCCAGGTGCAGACCATCCGGTTTGTACTGGTCCCACCTCCCCCAGAACCGGTTCCAATGTCCCAGGAATTTGAATCCCTCCTTCTTACACCTTTCCTCAAGCCATGTATTCATCCTAACTATCCTACTATTTCTACCCTGACTAGCATGTGGCACTGGTAGCAATCCTGAGATTACTACCTTTGAGGTCCTACTTTTTAATTTAACTCCTAGTTCCCTAAATTCAGCTTGTAGGTCCTCATCCCGCTTTTTACCTATATCGTTGGTACCTATATGCACTACAGCAACTGGCTGTTCACCCTCCTCCTCCAGAATGCCTTGCAGCCGCTCCGAGACATCCTTGACCCTTGCATCAGGGAGGCAACATACCATCCTGGAGTCTCGTTTGCGGCCGCAGAAAGGCCTATCTATTCCCCTTACAATAGAATTCCCTATCACTATAGCTCTCCAACCTTTTTTACTGCTCTTCTGCGCAGCAGAACCACCCATGGTGCCATGAACTTGGCTGCTGCTGCCCTCCCCTGATGAGCCATTTCCCTCAACAGTACCCAAGGTGGTGTATCTGTTTTGGAGGGAGATGACTGCAGGGGACCCCTGCACTATCTTCCTTCCACTGCTCTTCCTGATGGTCACCCATTCCCTATCTGACTGAGTAACCTTTACATGCGGTGTGACTAACTCACTAAACGTGCTATTCACGACATCTTCAGCATCGCGGATGCTCCAGAGTGAATCCATGCGCAGCTCCAGTGCTGCAATGCGGTCTGTCAGGAGCTGAAGCTAGATACACTTCCCGCACACATAGTAGTCAGGGACACTGGAAGCGTCCCTGATTTCCCACATAGCACAGGAGGAGCATGGCAAAGGTCTGGGTTCTCCTGCCATGACTTAACCCTTAAATTACTTAATTTTTCAACAATGACAAGGTTTCTTACTGCTAAGAAAAAGAAAAAAAATGAAGAAAAAGAAAACTACTCACCACTCAACTAGCCAATCACTTACCCTCTTGGCTGTGATGTCACACTTCGATTACTTTTTACTTCTTTCTTACTTTTGACCCCACTGCAGCTGCAGCTAGCTGCTCCTCCAACTGCTCCTCTCCGACTGCTGCCGATCCTGGACTGCCGCTAGGCCTTTATAGGCCGCCGCTGCTCCTCCTCCGGCCGCTGCTCCCCGACCCTAATGTGCTGTGACGTTGGTTGAGGGACATTGGATCCCTCCCTCAGTACTGCCCCTCCGACAGTGCAGCGCTCCCTCAGTACTGCCCCTCCGACAGTGCCGTGCTCCCTCAGTACTGCCCCTCCGACAGTGCCGCGCTCCCTCAGTACTGCCCCTCCGACAGTGCAGCGCTCCCTCAGTACTGCCCCGCCGACAGTGTGTTGCTGCCCCAATGCTGCCCCACCGACAGTGCGGCGCTCCCTCAGTACTGCCCCTCCGACAGTGCCGCGCTCCCTCAGTACTGCCCCTCCGACAGTGCAGCGCTCCCTCAGTACTGCCCCTCCGACAGTGCAGCGCTCCTTCAGTACTGCCCCTCCGACAGTGCCGTGCTCCCTCAGTACTGCCCCTCCGACAGTGCCGTGCTCCCTCAGTACTGCCCCTCCGACAGTGCCGTGCTCCCTCAGTACTGCCCCTCCGACAGTGTGTTGCTGCCCCAATACTGCCCCTCAGACAATGCGGCGCTCCCTCAGTACTGCCCCTCCGACAGTGCCATGCTACCTCAGTACTGCCCCTCCGACAGTGCCATGCTCCCTCAGTACTGCCCCTCCGACAGTGCCGTGCTCCCTCAGTACTGCCCCTCCGACAGTGCCGTGCTCCCTCAGTACTGCCCCTCCGACAGTGCCGTGCTCCCTCAGTACTGCCCCTCAGACAATGCGGCGCTCCCTCAGTACTGCCCCTCCGACAGTGCCATGCTCCCTCAGTACTGCCCCTCCGACAGTGCCATGCTCCCTCAGTACTGCCCCTCCGACAGTGTGTTGCTGCCCCAATACTGCCCCTCCGACAGTGCGGCGCTCCCTCAGTACTGCCCCTCAGACAGTGCGGTTTTTCCTCAGTACTGCCCCTCCGACAGTGCGGTTTTTCCTCATGTTGCCTTTGGTTCTTTTTCCAATCACCTTAAATCTGTGTCCTCTGGTTCTCGACCCTTCCACCAATGGGAACCGTTTCTCTCTATCTGCTCTGTCCAGACCCCTCATGATTTTGAACACCTCGATCAAATCTCCTCTCAACCTTCACTGCTCCATGGAGAACAACCCCAGCTTCTCCAGTCTATCCACATAACTGAAGTCCCTCATCCCTGGAACCATTCTCGTAAATCTTTCCTGCACCCTCTCTAAGGCCTTCACATCCTTCCTAAAGTGGGGTACCCAGAATTGGACACAATGTTCCAGTTGAGGCTGAACCAGTGTTTTATACAGGTTCATCATAATTTCCACACTTTTGTACTTTCTGCCTCTATTTATGAAGCTCTTGATCCCGTAAAGTTTTTTTAATGGCTTTCTCAACCTGTCCCGCCTCCTTCAACGATTTCTGCACAAATACTCCCAGGTCTCTGTTCATGCACCCCCTTTAGGATTGCACTCTTTAGTTTATATTGCCTCTCCTTGTTCTTTCTACCAAAATGTAACACTTTGCACTTTTCTACATTAAATTTCATCTGCCCCGTGTCCGCCCATTTCACCAGCCTGTCTATGTCCTCTTCAAGTCTATCACTATCCTCCTCACTGTTCACTACACTTCCAAGTTTTGTGTCATCTGCAAATTTTGAAATTGTACCTGTACCCCCAAGTCCATGTCATTAATATGTATCAATAAAATCAGTGGTCCTAGTACTGACCCCTGGGGAACACCACTGTGTACCTTCCTCCAGTCCAAAAAACAACCGTTCACCGCTACTCTCTGTTTCCTGTCACTTCGCCAATTTTGTATCCATGCTGCCACTGTCCCTTTTATTCAAATTTGCTGACAAGCCTATTATGTGGCAATTTGTCCATACACACCACGTCAACCGAGTTGCCCTCATCAATCCTCTGTTACCTCATCAAAAAACTCAATTAAGTTAGTTAAACACGATTTGCCTTTAACAAATCCGTGCTGGCTTTGTCCAAGTGAATGTTAACTTTGTCTCTGATTATCATTTCTTAAAGCTTCCCCACGACCGAGGTTAAACTGACTGGCCTGTGGTTGCTGGGTTTATCTTTACACCCTTTTTTGAACAAGGATTTAACATTTGAAATTCCCCGTCCTCCGACACCGCCCCTGTATCCGAGGATGATGGGAAGATTATAGCCAGTACCGCCGTGATATCCTCCTTCACTTCCCTCAGCATCCTAGGATGTATTCCATCCAGTCCTGGTGACTTATCAACTTTAAGTGCAGCCAGCCTTTTTAGTACCTGCTCTTTATCAATTTTTATCTCATCCAGTATCCCCACTACCTCCTCTTTCACTATGACATTGGCAGCATCTTCTTTCTTGGTATAGACAGATGCAAATACTCATTTATACCCTCAGCCATGCCCTCTGCCTCCATGTGTAGGTTTCCGTTTTGATCCCTAATCCACCCCACCCCTCCTCTTATTACTCATTTACTATTTAAAATGGTAAAACGTACAATTTATTTTAGTGACCCTACTCCTGGAGTATCCAGGACAGTCCTAAAGGGTTGGCAACCCTTCGGGTACAACAACAGCATTTACATAGCGCCTTTAATGTAGTAAAATGTCCCAAGGTGCTTCACAGGAGGGTTATAAAACAACATTTCACACCAAGCCAAATAAGGAGATATAGGGACAGGGAAAAGGTATGTTTTAAGGAGCGTCTTAAAGGAGGTTTAGGGATGTAGAAGGGTGGAGAGGTTTAGGGAGAGAATTCCAGAGCTTAGGGCCTCGGTGGCTGAAGGCACGGCCGCCAATGGTGGGGCGAATAAAATGAGAGATGTGCCAGAGGCCAGAATTGGAGGAGCGCAGCGATCACTGAGGTGAGGGGAGCGGGGGGGGGGGGGCAATTGCGGGTGAGGCCATGGAGGGATTTGTAAACAAGGATGAAAATTTTGAAATCAAGGCGTTGCACAACCAGGAGCAAATGTAGTTCAGCGAGCACAGGGGTGATGGGTGAGCGGGACTGGGTGCGAGTTAGGACACGGGCAGCGAGCACAGGGGTGATGGGTGAGCGGGACTGGGTGCGAGTTAGGACACGGCAGCGAGCACAGGGGTGATGGGTGAGCGGGACTTGGTGCGAGTTAGGACATGGGCAGCGAGCACAGGGGTGATGGGTGAGCGGGACTGGGTGCGAGTTAGGACACGGGCAGCGAGCACAGGGGTGATGGGTGAGCGGGACTGGGTGCGAGTTAGGATACGGGCTGCCGAGTTTTGGTTGAGCTCAAGCTTGTGGAGGGTGGAAGATGGGAGGCCAGCCAGGAGTGCGTTGGAATAGTCAAGTCTAGAGGTAACAAAGGCATGGATGAGGGTTTCAGCAGCAGATGAGCTGAGGCAGGGGTGGAGATGGGCGATGTTACGGAGATGGAAATAGACGGTTTTAATTATGCTGCGGATATGTAGTCGGAAGCTCATCTCTGGGTCAAATATGACACCAAGGTTGTAAACAGTGAGTTTCAGCCTCAGACAATTGCTAGGGAGAGGGAGTGGCTACGGAATGGAGTTTGTGGCGGGGATCGAAGACAATGGCTTCGGTCTTCCCAATATTTACTTGGAGGAATTTTCTGCTCTTCCAGTCGGGATGTTGGACAAGCAGTGTGATAGGCACAGTTGTGAGGTTTAGCTGCCTGGCCTCTCCCTTCAGGCCACTGCTCTAAATAGGCAAACCCAGGTAATTGTGAATCTGCTGAGGTGTAACTGCCTCTGAATTTCAGGCCTGAGCTCATTAACTGCCTTTTCCTTTGGTTTTTGTTCAAAGAGCAGTTGATCCGCCGTGGGGTGCCTCACAGGGAGTCGAGGTGAGGCGGAGTCTTCAGGTCAAATGGTGGTGCGGCTCATTGGGTCATGGCTGAGGGGTAACTGCAAGGATGGAGGGAAATGGAGGATGGGGAGGGTCCTTCTGAGTGTTTAACAACGTGTATTTATATAGCGCCGTTAACGTAGAGAAACGTCCCAAGGTGCTTCACAGGAGTGTGTTAAGACAAAACAAATACATTTGACACCGAACCACACAAAAAGAAATGATGGCACATGACCAAAAGCTTGGTCAAAGAGGTAGGTTTTAAGGAGCATCTTAAGGGAAGAAAGAGAGGCAGAAAGGCGGAGAGGTTTAGGGAGGGAGTTCCAGAGCTTGAGGCCTAGGCAACTGAAGGCTTGGCCACCAATGGTTGAGCAGTTACAATCAGGGATGTTCAAGAGGGCAGAATTTGAGAAACGCAGACATCTCGGTGGGTTTTGTGGGGCTGGAGGTGATTAGAGATAGGGAGGGGTGAGGCCATGGAGGGATTTGAAAGCAAGGATGAAAGAGGGACTAGTAACCAGTGAAACCCCAGCAGCTGTCAGTCTGGCCGTGGCCCCAGGCCTATTCACTGCTGCCCTGACCCAGCACATTCACTGTCCTTGGCAGTTCAATCATTAACAGACACCCTCCCTTCCTTTCCAGTACAGTCAGCTGTGGCTCAGTGGGTAGCACTCTGGCCTCTGAGTCAGAGGGTTGTAGGTTCAAGTCCCACTCCAGAGACTTAAGCACAAGATCTAGGCTGACACTCTCAGTGCAGTGCTGGGAGCAGCGTGGAGGCCCCGACCTGTGTGAGAACACCAGCGGCAGGTCGGGGCCATAATAAGAGCAGAGGTGCGGCCTGGGGAAAGCGTGGAGGCCTACCAGCCCAGGGAGCAGCGCGAGCTGGTGCAGGAGGGTGACAGCAGCGAAGAGTGACGTCATCAAGGTCCAGGTCGGTGATAGGAGCGGCGAGAGACTGTGGAGGGATGTGATCAGGGCCCAGGGGAGGCACGAGTTCGGGGCCAGGGACAGCACGGGCCAGCCCACACTGCGATATGTGTACGCACTAGGTCTGTGCAGCAGAGCTGTTTCCAGTCGTCTTGGTTAACCCTTGCTACTGGACCAAGACCTAGCTCTGTCCAGCCCGTGTGGAGGTTGGTGTACAACGGCCACTACACGTTAAATAAATCCACGCACAGGCATCTTCCACCCTTCAGGATGTAGTTCAGGATCTGGAATATTAGGTCCTTCATTGAAACACATGTGAACTCATCCTTTTTTTGGCATGGAAGCAAGTCATCCTCGCTTCGAGGGACTGCCTATGAGGAGGTGCTGTCTTTTAGATGAGACATTAAACCGAGGCCCCATCTGCCTTCACGGGCTGGCAATATTTTGAAGAAGAGCAGGGAAGTTATCCCACACAGTAAAATATACACGGGCATGTATATACAGTGGGACACGCATTTATATAGCACCTTCCAAGACCTCAGAACGTCCTAAAGTGCTTGACGTGCAAATAGAAACATAGAAACATAGAAAATAGGTGCAGGAGTAGGCCATTCGGCCCTTCAAGCCTGCACCACCATTCAATAAGATAATTGCTGATCATTCCCTCAGTACCCCTTTCCTGCTTTCCATACCTCTTGATCCCTTTAGCCGTAAGGGCCATATCTAACTCCCTCTTGAAGTAGTTTTGGAGTGTAGTCACTGTTGTAATGTGGGAAACGCAGCAGCCAAGTTGCGCACAGCAAGCTCCCACAAACAGCAATGTGATAATGACCAGATAATCTGAGTTAGTGATGTTGGTTGAGGGATAAATATTGGCCAGGACACTGGGGATAACTCTTCTGCTCTTCTTCAAACAGTGCCATGGGTGTTTCACACCCAGCTGAGAGATCAGACGGGGCCTCGGTTTAACATCTCATCCGAAAGATGCTAATGGACACATCCGCACCCCGATCAGTGAGCACTCGAACTTCAGATTGCTGGCAGCACTTCGCTGGGTGGACACAGTCCTGGATCACCATGTGGGACCAATCACCGTGTGGGACCAATCACCGTGTGGGACCAATCACCGTATGGGACCAATCACCGTGTTGGACCAATCAATGTGTCGGACCAATCAACCAATCACCATGTGGGACCAATCACCGTATGGGACCAATCACTGTGTGGGACCAATCACTGTGTCGGACCAATCACTGTGTGGGACCAATCACTGTGTCGGACCAATCACTGTGTGAGACCAATCACTGTGTGAGACCAATCACTGTGTGGGACCAATCACTGTGTCGGACCAATCACCGTATGGGACCAATCACCGTGTGGGACCAATCACCATGTGGGACCAATCACCGTGTCGGACCAATCACCATATGGGACCAATCACCGTGTTGGACCAATCACTGTGTCGGCCCAATCAACCAATCACCGTGTGGGACCAATCACCGTGTGGGACCAATCACCGTGTGGGACCAATCACTGTGTCGGACCAATCACTGTGTCGGACCAATCACCGTGTGGGACCAATCACCGTGTCGGACCAATCACTGTGTCGGACCAATCACTGTGTCGGACCAATCACTGTGTGGGACCAATCACTGTGTCGGACCAATCACCGGAGGCGTGTTGAGCTGAACTAAGTGCAGCTGTCAAGAACAACAGCTTCGGGTTCAGGGAAAGAATTCCAGAGCTTGCGGCCAGGCAGCCTCCATTTCAAAATTCTCATCCTAGTTTTCATATCCCTCCCCATCTCTATTGTAATTCAATGACAGAGGTTGGAACAATCTTGGATCTGGACTGGAGGCGTCGGAGGTAAAACAATTTACCGCTTGTCCTGCAGATTATCTCCACTCCAGCGTGGAGCTTGTTAAAGGTGAGATGAAGCATTGCAGCGAGGAAGATTGAGAAGAGTGTTGGTGCGATGACACAGCCTTGCTTGACCCCGGTCTGAACTTCTATTGGGTCTGTGGTGGATCCATTGGTCAGGATCACGGCTTGCATGTTGTTGTGAAGCAGGCGGAGGATGATGACAAATATTTGAGGGCTCCGGGGGACTGTCTAAGAAGAGAAGAGATATAAATACTTGATGTTGTTGTTGAAGGCACGACTGCCAGTGGTGGAGCAATTAAAATCGGGGCTGCGCACAAGGCCAGAATTACAGTAGCACCGATATCTCGGGGGGTTGTGGAGCTGGAGGAGGTCACACAGACAGGGAGGGGTGAGGTCATAAAGGGATTTGAAAACAAGGATTTTAAAATTGAGTTGTTGCCGGACTGGGACCCAATGTAGGTCAGCAGGTACAGAGGTGATGGGTGAACGGGACTTGGTGCGAGTTCATCATAGGTGGTCCCTCGAACGAGGATGACTTGCTTCCACGAGTTCACAGGTGTTTCGATAAAGGACCCGATGTTCCAGTCCTGAACTCCAATTGAGGGGGTGGAAGATGCCTGTGCGTGGATTTTTTTAACATGTGGTGGCCGTTGCACACTAGCCACCACACGGGCTTGACAGAGCTAGGTCTTGGTCCAGTGGCAAGGGTTAACCAGGACGACTGGAGACCTAGTGCGCACACATATCGCAGTGTGGGCTGGCCCGTGTTGCCCCTGGACCCTCAGCTCTTCTGGGCCCCGTACCCTCATCTGTCGCACCTCCGCCATGATCTCTCGCTGCTCCTCCGCCATAAACATTCACCGCATCTTGTCACACATGCTTGCCGCTCATCCGCCCCGACCTTCCCACTCCTCTGTACCTGGGTCCTGCCGATGTTCCTGCCCACGCTCCAAAATAGCGACCAGATTTTGATGACGTCACCCAGTCGCCCATCTCAAAATCGTCGCACACTTGGAGCAGCTCGCGCTGGACACGAGTTAGGACTTGGGCAGCAGTGGGTGCATCTTGGGAGAGCTCCAGTTTACGTCAAGGTTTGTCAAGGTTACGTCAAAATCCTGCAAATCCCCTGGGAGGACAGGCGCACCAACATCAGTGTCCTCAACCAGGCTAACATCCCCAGTATTGAAGTACTGACCACACTTGATCAGCTTCACTGGGCAGGCCACATAGTTCGCATGCCAGATACGAGATTCCTTAAGAAAATGCTTTATGCGGAGCTCCTTCATGGAAAACAAGCCAAAGGAGGACAGCGGGAACGTTATAAGGACACCCTCAAAGCCTCCCTGGTAAAGTGTGACATCACCAGTGACACCTGGGAGATCCTGGCCGAAGACCGCCCGAGGTGGAGAAAGTGCATCCGGGAGGGCGTTGAGCTCTTCAAATCTCAACGCAAAGAGCGTGAAGAGGTCAAGCGCAGGCAGCGGAAGGAGCACGCGGCAAACCAGCCCCACCGACCCCTTCCCTCGACGAATGTCTGTCCCATCTGTGACAGGATCTGTGGCTCTCGTGTTGGACTGTTCAGCCACCGGAGAACTCACTTTGGGAGTGGAAGCAAGTCTTCCTCGATTGCGAGGGACTGCCTATGATGATGATGATGCTGATGTGGACAACAGCGCCATCCATTGGTCAAGCATGGGAGTGCAAACCGACGCAGAATGGACACTCCGTGACTCTCCTGATGGTGCAGCTTGTTAACCCAATGACTGGCTGAACAGTGCTGAGACAGGCTTAGGCCCCATTCTGTGGTGAGTGTGCTGATCTCGGGGGTGGGGTGGGTTTGGGAGGGAGGTGACAATAGAGGTGCTGCAATTGGTTTCAGTGCCTTGGGGCACAAGAAGGGAACTTGACAAGGGGAGATGTGTGTTTAATTATCATATGCAGTCCACTCGGAATCGAGGAAGACTTGCTTCCACTCCTGAAGTGAGTCCTTTGGTGGCTGAACAGTCCAATACGAGAGCCACAGATCCTGTCACAGGTGGGACAGACATTCGGCGGGGGAAGAGGGGGTGGGTGGGACTGGTTTGCCACGCGCTCCTTCCGCTGCCTGCGCCCGACCTCTTCACACTCACAGTGTTGAGATTCGAAGAGCTCAGCGCCCTCCCGGATGCACTTCCTCACTCAGGGCAGTCTTCGGCCAGGGATTCCCAGGTGTCAGTGGGGATGTTGCACTTTATCAGGGAGGCTTTGAGGGTGTCCTTGTAACGTTTCCGCTGCCCACCTTTGGCTCGTTTGCCGAAGAGGAGTCAGTGAGTGAGTGTGTATGTTTGTGAGAGAGTGAGCATGTCAGTATGGGTGCACCATCATCCCCTCTGCCTGCCGCTCTATCACACACCTTGCTCTTTGCTCTTTTCTCCCCTCCCTTCTTTCCCTGCCTCTGCACTCGCTTAAACGGCATTAGTGACAGCATGGCGGCCCCAACCTGCGAGAGACCATCAGCGGCAGGACAGGGCCATAAAAGGAGCGGCGAACGGCGGCCATGGGTAGCGTGGCAGCGTACCACGGCAAAGTACAGCGTAAGCTGGTGCAGGAGGGCGACGGCAGCGAAGAGTGACATCATCAAGGTCCAGGTTGCTGACTGGAGCGTGGGCAGGTACAGCAGGAGCGGCGAGGTTGGGGCAAAGGAGCAGCGAGAGATTGTAGAGGGACATGATCGGGGCCTGGGAGAGGCGAGAGTTCGGGGCCAGGGGCCCAGGGGCAGCACGGGCCAGCCCACACTGCGATATGTGTGCGCATTAGGTCCGTGCAGCAGAGCTGGTCTCCAGTCGTCCTGGGTAACTCTTGCCACTGGACCAAGACCTAGCTCTGTCAAGCCCGTGTGGTGGTTGGTGTGCAACGGCCACCACACGTTAAAAAAATCCACGCACAGGCATCTTCCACCCTTCAGGATGTAGTTCAGGATCTGGAATATTAGGTCCTTCATTGAAACACCTGTGAACACATCCCTTTTGGGCGTGGAAGCAAGTCATCCTCGATACGAGAGACTGCCTATGATGGTGACGTGCTTAAAACCCGTCACATCTGTAACATTTTCCAGCTCTGACCAGAGGTCATCGGCCAGAAACGTTAACTCGGTTTCTCCCTCCACAGCCACTGCTGAGTATCGCCAGCATTTTCTGCTCCCTCTAGTGACAGCCTGCGGAACAACCTCGCTGCCAGTCTGGGAGTGGGACACTTGCCCATCATCTCACCCAGGGACTGGGGCTCAGGTGGAAATCAAACAGGAGGCTGAAAGTCTCCACACCCTCTGTGCTGTAACACTGATTCACACCGAGCAGAAAGTCACAGGTTTGATCCCGATCTGAACCATCGTGCCTTTGTCGGCTCTTTGAAAGAGCCATCCCATTAATCCCACTCCCCTGCTGTTTGCCCACAGCCTTGCAAATTTGTCCTCGTTTATATCCAATTCCCCTTTGAATGTTACTATTGAATCTTCTCCCATCACCCTGTCAGACCGTGCGTTCCAGATCACAACAACTCGCTGTGTAAAATATCGTTTCCTAATGTCACCCTTGGTTCTTTTGCCAATCACCTTAAATCTGTGTCCTCTGGTTACCAACCCTTCTGCCACTGTAAAGAGTTTCTCCTTAATTACTCTATCAAAACCTTCATCATTTTGAACACCTCTAGTAAATCTCCGCTTAACCTTCTCTGCTCTATGTAGAACAATCCCAGCTTCTCCAGTCTATCCACATAACTGAAGTGCCTTATCCCGAGTACCATTCTGGTAAATCTCCTCGACCAGCTCCTTTGGGCGGGCCACGTCGTCCGCATGCCCGATACGAAACTCCCAAAACAAGCGCTCTACTCGGGGCTTCGACACGGTAAGCGGGCCCCAGGTGGGCAGAGGAGACACTTCAAGGACACCCTCAAAGTCTCCTTGTAAAAATGTAGCATCCCCACCGACACCTGGGAATCCCTGGCCCAAGACCGCCCAATGTGGAGGAAAAGCATCCGAGAAGGTGCCGAACACCTTGAGTCTCTTCGCCGAGAGCAAGCTGTATCCAAGCGTCGACAGTGGAAAGAGCCTGCGGCAACCCAGGCTCCTACCCCATCCGTTCCTTCAACCACCGTCTGCCCCACCTGTGACAGAGACTGTAGGTCCCACATTGGACTCATCAGTCACCTGAGAACTCATTTTTAGTGCGGAAGCAAGTCATCCTCGACTCCGAGGGACAGCCTCAGAAGAGAAGTGGCAGAACTGAAATATGAGGAGAGACTGGATCGACTGGGCCTGTATTCACTGGAGTTTAGAAGGATGAGAGGGGATCTCATAGAAACATATAAAATTCTGATGGGACTGGACAGGTTAGATGCAGGAAGAATGTTCCCGATGTTAGGGTCACAGTCTGAGGATAAGGGGTAAGCCATTTAGGACTGAGATGAGGAGAAACTTCTTCACTCAGAGAGTTGTTAACCTGTGGAATTCTCTACCACAGAAAGTTGTTGAGGCCAATTCACTGGATATATTCAAAAGGGAGTTAGATATGGTCCTTATGGCTAAAGGGATCAAGGGGTATGGAGAGAGAGTAGGAAAGGGGTACAGAGGTGAATGATCAGCCATGATGTTATTGAATGGTGGTGCAGGCTCGAAGGGCCGAATGGCCTCCTCCTGCACCTATTTTCTATGTTTCTAAGAGAAATCCCCTCTGTACCCTTTCCAAGGCCCTAACATCCTTCCTAAAGTGCGGCGCCCAGAATTGAACACAATACCCCAGCCTGGGCCGAACCAGTGTTTTATAAAGGTTTAGCAGAACTTCTTTGCTTATGTCCTCCATTCCTCGATTGATAAAGCCAACGATCCTAGATGCTATTTTAACAGCCGCTCAACTTGTCTTGCCACCTTATACGGTTTGTGTATACACCCCTGGGTCTCCCACGGAAACAAGCTCCCCTTGCCCCACATCATTCCCCAGAACTGGATCCAGCACTGCTCCCCTCTCATTGGCTGGAAACACACTGATCAATAATGTTCTCTCCCCCTCTAGCCCTTTACACTGTGACTATCCCAGTCTCCATCAGGGTCACCGAAGTCCCCAATTATCACTACTCTGTAGTTCCTGCATCTTTCTGTAATTTGCTCCTCTATCCCCTTCCCACTATTTGCTGGCCTACAGTCTTCTTCTTCTTAGGCAGCTCGCTGGAGTCGAGGATGACTTGCTGCCACACTGATATGAGTTCGAAGGTGACAGATGAGACCAATGCAGGATCTACAGTCTCTGTCACAGGTAGGGCAGGTAGTGGTTGGAGGGACGGGTGGGTGGGCTGATTGGTCTGTCGTACACTCCTTCTGCTATTTGTACTTGGCTTCCGCATGCTCCCGGCTATTATGTCTGTAATGTACCTATGAATGACTCCACGAGGCAATGTGTTGTACTCAAACTGTAGTGATCTTGGTCCTTTATTCGTAACTCCAGAGTGAGGCAGCCACATGGTGGCTCCCCTTTTATACAGTCCCTGCCACTAGGGCAGGAACTCCAGTCTCCACCAGTTGCACCCTCTAGTGGTGCCAGCATATATATACACAATGTAAACCTTATTGATAGTACATCAGGTCACAAGTCTCCATCTTATGCAACTATACAGTGACTATACAGAGAGTATATCTATAGTCTGCATATATAACATCACTCTCCCCCAATCATTTGTGCCGATTACCTTTGCACTATGTGCTCTGGTTTAGTTCTCCCCCAGACTTAAGTGCCAATAGCCCTTGCACCTTGGCTGTGCTATGGCTTGGCTCTCTCCTTGTTAACCCCCAAGTCCTTTTGCCACAACGTTTGGTAGTGGCTATCAGTTTGGATGGTTCGGTGATGCCATGGAGGTTCCAGTGGGTTCTGGGTGTGATCCATGTGTGTGTCCATGGCAACATACATCCATTTCCCCCCCCCCACCACAGCGAGATCATGCAACTGGCCCGTTACATTAACATACACTGCAAATACACAGAAAGGAAGGAAAAAAATTGTTATACTTTGTATCGTGACACCTTGGTTCAGTGGCTTACATTTGTTACGTTTTATGGTCGTGCGCCAGGATTGGGTAGCTTGCATAATTAGTTCAGTCATGGTCAGTACTGCGGTAACAGTACAGGTATGCGAGGACGCAAGTTCCAGAGCAACCGGACGGGGTCCGAGTCGTCTGATAGCGGTGCTTCGCCCCCTGCTAGGGGGGTGGGCTTGGTTCGCTCACCTTGCCAGGACTCCGGGCCTTTGCCGTTGCCTAGTGATGGGCAGAGCCACAGATGTATGTGGCCTCCATGTCCTCATTTGAGGGCTGCAGCATCTTCTGCCTGCTCTCTAACGGTGTTGGGAACCTGGTTGTTCCAGGTCCCGTTTGGGGAACTCGTTGGTTCTGACCTCTCGCTCCCGGACATGGCCAAGGTAGCGACTGGGTCTGGGGACTGCGCCGTCTCCACCCGGGTGGTGGGTAACGGCGGCCGACTGTGCGTATTGGTGCCATTTTCATTTCCAGGTCCATGGCGAATATTGCCATCGGCTGCCTGCAGCGTGGGATAGAACTGGGGCAGGGTATCAGGATCAGTGCCTTCACCCTCCTGAGGTCACTGGCCTATAACTTGTGGGGACACCTGAGGCAGGGCATCTTTACCCTCCCGAATTTGCTCCCTTGCTACTTTTGGGGACACTCTATTCCCCACATTTCGCAACATTTTGTTCTTTACATTCTTAATCGGTGTGTTACATTGATTGCCATGCATACAATGTCTCTTTAAGTTCAGTTGGTTGCAGGTCTCCTTTAAGAGAACCCTGCTGGCTTTATTCCAATCAAATCCTTTGTTAGACATCATGTGTTGTTCCCTCAGCGTTGCACCTCGTGATATGGCCACGGCCATCTTTTTTTTCAGCCACGCTGCATCTCGCTGCAGCAGGGACGCCATCTTGCCTCGGTCCTCGAGGTCGACTGCCTTGATCCTTCTCTCCCGCGATTCTGCCACAAAAGCTGGAAGAGTGCCTGTGAATTCGATCTTCCTCCCCAGGAGTCTTGCCACTGGAGCCGGGAAGGTATTTTTAGGTCGTGCCAGTCGAATCATTGCCTCGCAGTCATGATGGATCGTCTGTGCCTCAGGTGCTGCGCTGGTCTGTTCTCTGGTGCCTGGCCCAAGCGAAGGTGAGGTTTTGCTCTGCCTCTGAGCATGGGGGACATCGATTGCTGGAGTGAAGAGGTCTTCCCATTTCCACTGGATCTTCCCCATCCACTTTCTTCCGAGTAGCATTGGACCATCACCTGCAGCAATCCACAGAGGTAACTTGTGCACTACGCCATTATGGATTACACTTACATCCGCACTACCAAGGACTGGGATCAGCTCCTTGGTGTAGGTGCGCAACTTTTCCTGTACTGGAACCAGCTCGTGTCGTTTTTCATTCCACAGCCTCTCAAAGGCATTCTGGCTCATCACTGATTGGCTTGCTCCCGTGTCCACTTCCATGAAGACTGGAACGCCGTTTATCTCTGTCATGTATTCAACTATCATTGTAACCCATGTATAAGCTGACCTAAGTTGTACACCTTGAGAACATTGACCACAAGGGGGTGTACTTGTGGGAGACACTCCTAACCTGGACTTTCAGGTATAAAAGGGGAAGCTCCACCCACCTTCATCACTTGAGGTCTTGGGAATAAAGGTAACTGGTCACAGAGTGACCTTCTCTCAAATATGGGCCTCGTGTGCATTTATACTGTATAGTAAGGACATATCATTGGCGACGAGAAACTGGGATTTAAACCATGTGAGCATGGCCACTTGCAGCACAGAAGAGAGGTACTGTGTTGGTGATGATTGGGACGACTTTATTGGGAGGCTACAGCAAAGTTTTGTCACTAAGGAATGGTTGGGACAGGATTCGGCCGACAAACGCAGGGCTCATCTCCTGACGGTTTGTGGATCCAGAACGTACTCCCTGATGCAGGACCTTCTAGCGCCAGAGAAGCCGGCAGACAAGATGTTCGAAGAGCTCAGTAAGTTGATCGGGGAACACCATAAGCCGACAAGCAGCATGCACATGGCGAGACACCGGTTTTACATGCACCGGTGGCGAGAAGGGCAAAGCGTTCCAGACTTCGTGGCAGACCTCCGGCAACTGGTGCATGCTGCGAAACTTTTTTTATTGAGAGCATTGGGCACGCTGGGGTTTTCAGGAAACAGATTGAGACCAAAGACTTGACCTTGGAAGCGGCGGCTCTGATAGCCCAGACATTTATCTCCGGGGAGGAAGAGACCAGAATGATGTATGACAAAAATCTTGGCTCAAATGCGGCAAATGACCAGGGAGTCAACATTGTTAATGCGGCACACAGTTCTCTAGGCAGACAAGGGCAATCGCATATACCCCAGCATGTAGTCAAACCCAAAGGGGGAATTCAACAGAGAAAATGGCTAGCTGAACGGTGATTCATGCCATCGCAATGGACAATGCGGCTAGTAATGGGGCCATCAACACCTGTTAATAGTGCGCTTAAGGACAGTTACAGAGACAGTCAGACGATCGACTGATAATGGACCTTTTGTTTCCAACAACAGCTCATGCTGGAGGTGTGGAGGCAAACAACAGCAATATACCTGCAGAAACTGCAACGTCAGCGGTCATTTTGCGCGTATTTCCAGGAAGCCTGCAGCCAGGTTGATGTACGAGGAGGACGGGCCCGATGTAAGCCCTATGAGGCCAAATGAATACTGGGGAAAATTGCTAGAAGCTGAAGTTCAGCGAGTTCATGTGGAGCACATACACAGTTCATATACCTGGACGCCACCGATAATGATGAAAGTGCTCCTCAATGGCATCCCAGTATTAATGGAGCTAGACACGGGGGCCAGCCAGTCCCTGATGAGTATCAAACAGTTCGAAAGGTTGTGGGTGTCCAACGCCAGGAGGCCAAAATTATTGCTGATTGACGCACTGCTACGGACATATACAAAGGAGATCATTCAGAGAACAGGTTGCCACTCTGGATTGTCCCAGGGGACGGTCCCGCACTACTGGGGAGGAGTTGGCTTGCTGTCATGAACTGGAAATGGGACAATGTCAATGCAATTTCTTCTGTGGAGCGAGTATCATGCTCACAGATCCTGGACAAATTTGACTCATTATTTCAACCCGGAATTGGCACTTTCATGGGGACCAAGGTAGTGATTGACATAAACCCAGACGCCAGGCCAGTACACCACAAGGCCAGAGCGGTGCCGTACGTGATGCGGATAAAGATAGAAGGCGAATTAGACCACCTGAGGGAAGGCATCATCTCGCCAATTGAATTCAGTGACTGGGCGAGCCCGATCATGCCGGTGCTCAAGGCGGATGGGTCGGTCAGGATATGTGGCGATTACAAGGCCGCCATCAATCGGGTGTCACTCCAAGACCAGTACCTGCTACCGAGAACGGAGGGCCTCTTTGCGACGCTATCCGGGGGCAAACTTTTTTCAAATTTGGACCTGACCTCAGCTTACATGACCCAGGAGCTGGCGAGTGAGTCAAAGAAGCTGACCACCATCACGACACAGAAGGGGTTGTTTGAGTATAACAGATGTCCGTTCGGGATTCGTTCGACTGCCGCGATCTTTCAGCGAAATATGGGAAGCCTCTTCAAGTCGATTCCAAGGATGGTGGTTTTTCAAGACGACATCCTCATCACGGGTCGCAATACTGAAGAACACCTCCGCAACCTGGAGGAGGTGCTACGCAGACTGGACCGGGTAGGGCTTGGACTGAAAAAGGCTAAGTGCTTCTTCTTAGCTCCAGAGGTAGAATTCTTGGGGAGGAGGGTAGCAGCAGACAGGATCAGACCTACTGCGTCCAAAACGGAAGCGATCCAGAGAGCACCCAGACCCCGTAACACGACGGAGCTGCCTTCGTTCCTGGGGCTCCTGAACTATTTTGGCAACTTTCTTCCCAAATTGAGCACGCTGTTAGAGCCGCTACACGTGCTCCTACGCAAAGGTCACGATTGGATCTGGGGGGACAGCCAGGAAAGGGCTTTTGATAGAGCACGCAATTTGTTATGCTCCAACAAACTGTTAACGTTATATGACCCATGTAATAAACTTGTTTTAACCTGCGATGCGTCATCCTATGGGGTCGGGTGTGTGTTGCAGCATGTGAATGCCAATGATCAGTTACAGCCGGTAGCTTATGCCTCCAGAAGTCTGTCCCAGGCAGAAAGGGGCTACGAGATGGTAGAAAAGGAAGCGCTAGCATGTGTATATGCATTAAAAAAAATGCACCGTACCTGTTTGGCAGGAAATTTGAGCTGGAGACAGATCACAAACCCCTAACGTCCCTTTTGGCCGACAACAAGGCCATAAATGCGAATGCATCGGCCCACATACAGAGGTGGGCACTCAACGTTAGCCGCCTATGACTACACAAATCGCCACCGACCGGGCACTGAAAACTGCGCCGATGTACTCAGCAGGCTCCCACTAGCCACCACTGAGGGGGCAACTGTGCATGATGCTGAGATGGTCATGGCTGTTGAAGCTTTCGAAAGCGAAGGCTCACCTGTGACAGCCCGCCAGATTAAATTCTGGACAAATAAGTCCCGCTACTGTCTTTAGTTAAGAAATCTGTCCTGAATGGGGACTGGGCAGCAACGTACGGGGCATGCCCTGAGGAATTTAAACCGTTTCATAGGCGCAAGGATGAACTCTCGATTCAGGCCGATTGCCTACTGTGGGGAAGCCGAGTAGTCATGCCCCAGAAGGGCAGAGAGGTGTTCATCAGAGAACTTCACAATGAGCACCCGGGCATTGTCATGATGAAGGCAATTGCCAGGTCACACGTTTGGTGGCCAGGGATAGATGCAGACCTGGAACTTTGTGTTCGCAGGTGCAACCCGTGTGCTCAGCTGGGCAACGCACCCAAGGAAGCCCCCGTTAGCCCCTGGTCCTGGCCCGCCAAGCCATGGTCATGCATCCATGTGGACTACGCAGGTCCTTTCATGGGAAAAATGTATTTGGTTGTAGTAGACGCCTACTCCAAATGGATTGAGTGTGCCATTTTAAATTCAAACACATCCTCTGCCACGGTAGAAAGTCTACAGGCAATGTTCACCGCCCATGGTCTACCGGATGTTTTGGTCAGTGACAATGGCACGTGCTTCACAAGCACTGAATTCCAGGACTTCATGGCAGCAAATGATATCAACCATGTCAGAACGGCACCGTTCAAGCCGGCCTCAAACGGCCAGGCGGAACGAGCAGTGCAGATAATCAAACAGGGGATGCTCAGAATCCAAGGGGGTTCCCTACAAAACCGCTTATCACGCCTCTTGTTGGCCAATAGATCCCGACCACATTCGCTCACAGGGGTTCCACCCACAGAGCTGCTAATGAAAAGGACGCTCAAAACCATGTTATCCCTTATACTTCCCCCCTATGAAAGAAATTGTTGAGAGCAGACGTCAGTCACAATGTGACTACCATGACAGGAATGCGAGGGCGCGATGTATTGATGTCAATTACCCTGTTTTTGTCCTTAATTACGCTGCAGGGCCCAAATGGCTTGCAGGCACTGTGATTGCCAAAGAGGGGAATAGGGTTTTGGTAGTTAAACTCACCAATGGACAAATCTGCCGTAAACACATGGATCAAACTAAAAGGAGGTTCAGCAACCCCATAGAAGAAGTAGAGGAAGAACACGACGTAGAGTTTACTCCACCACAGGTGACCGAACACCGGAACCAAGTGGAGAAGAGCCCAATCACTGTGGGCAGTCCGGACAGGCCTGAGGCACCGCAAACAGCAGACACTCAGGCCAGCGCCCAACAACCGGAGCCCCAACTCAGTCGCTCTACAAGGGAGCGTAAACCACCAGAGAGACTTAACCTGTGATCCCAATAAGACTTTGGGGGGGAGGTGATGTCATGAATTCAACTATCATTGTAACCCATGTATAAGCTGACCTAAGTTGTACACCTTGAGAACATTGACCACAAGGGTGTGAACTTGTGGGAGACACTCCGAACCTGGACTTTCAGGTATAAAAGGGGAAGCTCCACCCACCTTCACTTGAGGTCTTGGTAATAAAGGTAACTGGTCACAGAATGACATTCTCTCAAGTATGGGCCTCGTGTGCATTTATACTGTATAGTAAGGACATATCAATCTCGACTTCCATCTTCACTGGAGGACAATCGGTGGTGCAGGTATACACTCCATACACTTCTTCTTGAGACTGAGCTGCCTCTCTGGCCAAATCATCATACTCCCCGCTGGATTCAAAGTCATCTACCGACTCCTCTGCTAGACGGTGAGTCGTGTTTCTTTTACACATAAACTGGAGGTGGTCCTTCGTGTTACAGGCTTTGCATACGTACTCAGAAAACCAACACTGGTGAGACCTATGGTTTCCTCCACAACACCAGCATGGTGCTACTCGATTAGCACCCCTTGGCAGACTCTGAGTCCTGGAACCCCGAGGTCTGTGCTCTCTGCCCTGGGCAGAGCCACGTTCTACAATCCTGCCTGTGAAAGGCACCATTCTGTCTACAGTACTTGCCGGGTTTGAGTCCACAGGATGAATGATTTGCTTGGTGCTGCAGGTCGAGGTCATGAATGCCTGACTGATGCGGATGGCCTTCTGCAAGTTGACTGTGGTCGGCAGCATATTTTGCAATCTCCTGGCCCTCAGGTCTGCGGTGAGTGTAGAATCTGTGCCTGGCCGTGAGGATGCTCTGTTTTGGTTTTAGTTGGTCGCGAATTAGTTCAGTCAGCTCATCATATGTCTTATCCTTGCCCTTCATGAGTGCCAACAAATCCCTGACAAGGCAGTAGACCTCAGGCCCACAACTGGTCAGCAGTATAGCCTTGCGCTTCTCCGCTGATGCGTCCGTCTCCCCTGCCAGGTCGTTTGCCACGAAATATAGCTCGAGCCTTTCCGTGAAAGCATCCCAATCCTCACCCTCTGCGAAGTCTTTTAATGTGCCAAAGGTAGCCATAATCACATGAAAGTTCCTATTCTCGTCGCCAGTTGTTATGTCTGTAATGTGCCTATGAATGACTCCACGAAGCAACGTGTTGTACTCAAACAGTAGTGATCTTGGTCCTTTATTCGTAACTCCAGAGTGAGGCAGCCACATGGTGGCTCTCCTTTTATACAGTCCCTGCCACCAGGGCAGGAAACCCTGGTCTCCACCAGTTGCACCCTCTAGTGGTGCCAATATATATACACAGTGTAAACCTTATTGATAGTACATCAGGTAAACATGTATCCATATTATGCAACTATACAGTGACTACACAGAATATATCTATAATCTGCACATATAACACCGGCGAAGAGACTCGAGGAGTTTGTGCCTTCTCAAAGGTTTCTCCTCTACTTTGAGTGGTCTTGGGCCAGGGATTCCCAAGTGTCGGTGAGGATGTTACACTGTTTCAGGGAGGATTTGAAGGTGTCCTTGAAGCATTTTCTCTGCCCTCCTGAGGCTTGCCTGTCGTGACGGAGCTCCGAGAAGAGCGCTTGTTTCAGGAACCTTGTATCAGGCATGTGGACGATGTGGCCCGTCCATCGGAGCTGATTGAGCGTGATCAGTGCTTCAGTGCTGGGGATGTTGGCCTGAGTGAATTTGTTGTGCGGTAAAAATTATGTCCGTTGTGCCTCTAAGTGGGCGGAATTTGTATTGCGACTCTGGGAGGAGCTCTTCAGCCACTGGGAGGAGACGATTGAGGAGGATTCTTGTGATAATTTTGCCTGTGGCAGACAGCAGGGAAACTCCTCTGCAATTACTGCAATCGGACTTGTCCCCTTTCTTGAAGATGGTCACGATTACGGCATCTCTGAGATCTCCTGGCCGCTCTCCTCCTGCCAGATAAGAAAGATGAGGTCATGGATTCGCGCCGAGTACTTCTCCACCATGCATACAGTATACACCCAGTAGCATAATCACTCCTCCATTGATCCTTCAGAGAAGAGGCCAGGTTGTCGGTGGAGGAAAGGATGCCCAGTCACCGCTGGGTGGAGGCTCAGAGGGCAGGCTGGCGCATGAGGTAGGCCCGAACCTGTGGTTGGAGCTGGTCGAAGGCTCACCGGGTGCCGTTGTGGATCGGGTGGAGCAGCTGAGTCAGCCACGTCCAGCCACGTCCAGTGGGGAGCGTGAGGTAGGCCTGCGGGGAGCTTGGGGGATGGGCAAGACAAAGCTTCTCCACCAGCACTGCCCCCCCAGTCATCAAGATCCATGGCACGGCCCTGGACAAGGTGGACCATTTCCCATACCTCGGGAGTCTCTTATCAACAAGTGCAGGCATCGACAACAAGATTCAACATTGCCTCCAGTGCGCCAGCACAGCCTTCGGCCGCCTGAGGAAAAGAGTGTTCAAAGATCAGGCCCTCAAATCTGGAACCAAGTTCATGGTCTACAGGGCTGTAGTAATTGTGCCTGCAGCTCACCAACCTTATTTACCATGCTCCGTGCATTTACAAACCCATCTTAGACTGCTTGGCAATTTGCCTCGTCTGATCCCTCCTATGTGTGAACTATTCTTTACTCCAGTGTTATTTGCCACTTCCAGTCCTCTGTTCACTTTTTTTCTCCTCTCTAATGTTTCATCTGGGTGCCTTACCAAATGAGTCAACTGATGCCAGCCCAGGTGATGACAAGGATGGTACGGCCCCCATCAGGTTGGGAATGGAGAATCCACTTCCTATCCAGTACTGCCCGTCCGAAATGTTCCGTGTGTCTAGTCAACGGAGTGAGGACAGAATCAGATTCGGTGGTGATGCCCACCACTGTCAAATAGCCTGCCTGAGCTCACACTTGAAACATAGAAACATAGAAACATAGAAAATAGGTGCAGGAGTAGGCCATTCAGCCCTTCTAGCCTGCACCGCTGTAAATTCCTGGATTCTTTTACCTCAATCTGGTTCAGTAAAATTACTGAGTCGAATACCTCTTGTGCTTTGAACAAAGCAGTCTTTATTACCGGCCAGTAAGACCTATCAGACAGAAGATATACTCTCTGGATAGAGCGTACACACTCCCTACGGATAGGTGAAGTTACATCGTAAAGCGTTAACAGTTAGACAGTTTTGAAATCAGATAACAAAATACAAATGGATTGACAGTCTAACTCAGCCACTCATTAGTCAATCTATATGAGATGTTCTTCTTGAAAGCTCAAGCATTGCCTCTAAATGTTCCAATCTAGTGGTGTGACTATTAGCTGAGACCTTGCAATTCTGCAGATGTATTTCATGTTACAATTATATATTATTGGCAGGATTAGTGACTTGAAACCTTGAGAAAGACTGTTAGCTATGCTGATGTTGCACTATTTGCAATCTGACATTCTCCCAGCTATTCTTCCATGGCTTATACATTTTCATATATCCCGTTTACCTTACTGTCCTTAATTCCATATATTCCGTTCAGATATCCACATCCCTCCTTTTATCATTCTATGATAACATTTAGGATCATTCTAGGAGTATTGCATTGTTGAGTAGTTCTCTAGTTTGTTGGATCATAACCCGGGAACCCTTGACCACAAAGAGGGTCTGCTAACCTTGTCATTACTTTACAGCAGAGGTTAAGGCAACCAACAATCAAACAGCAGGTAATTATTACGATGAGAACAATTGCCCCATGTATTAGATAGGATCTCCAAGATCCACCCAGAAACCAATCAAACCTGCTAAGTTCTTTTGCTGGTGTGGATAACTTTTTCACCTCCCTCCTTATGTGATCGGCAAGGTGGGTTATATTTTCTGAACTATCAGGAATGTAAGTGCAACATTCAGATCCTATCAGGACACACGTTCCCCCTTTCTCAGCTAACAGGTAATCGAGGGCCATTCGGTTTTGTAATGCTACGATCCTTATCGCTACCATTTCAGCTGTGATGCCCTCCAGAGCCTCAGCAGTGCGGTTAGCTACCTGTTCCAATATCGTTTCTTTGAATCCATCTAACAGCCTCAGTTAGGGTCAGTGGAACGGTGCGCAAAGGAATTCCCCCTTTGGAATGTATAGGGATATGTGAACACACCCAGCATCTAGTGAAGTGCCCTTTTTCCGCATAAACGTAAGATATATACAAAAAGGTGTTTACATGGAGCTCTCGCCTTTGTCTTCCTTCCCGTGCGCCAAAACTGTCATATATCAACACTATTATGCAGACAGTGGCATACAGACACAGTCTCATCTTATAAATAGTCCAATTATTTAGCTGATAAAGAGTTCTGTTTTCCCGTTTCCCTTCTTCAGGTCTCCGTCAGTGTATTTGGCTGTCTTACAGGTAAAAGTTCAAACTGATCCTCCTTCAACTGCCTTGTTCAGCTATGGGGAAGAGGAGATCTGGAACAGAAACAGGAATTAGACTAACCAGCAAAATTTGTTTAAATGGTGATGAGCTTGCAGTGGTGCAGGTGAACCCAGGCACTTTTCCCCTCAACCTTGGCTGCAGTGGGGGTAGTGAGTGACACCTAAAAAAGGTCCCTCCCATTGTGGCTCTAATCCCTTCCGAATCCATACTTCCCTGGTGCCACGAGGGACAATTCGGGTAAAACTGGGAGGTCGAGGTGAGCATCTTGAACCTGGTTGTGAACTAGTCGCAGAGCCTGAGTCAGAGAAAGAACATAGGTGGTCATCAGTCGAGCTGAGATCTCATATCTAGGAACAATTTCCCTCATTAACACCTTAACAACAGTCTGAGTCTTATTGTCCAGGTTAGGGTAGGCTTCAATCCATCTGCCAAACACATCTACTATTACTAACACATATTTGTAACACTGAACTTTTTGCAACTCAATGTAGTCCAACTGAAATGTCTCAAAGGGACCTTCGGGTAGGGGCGTTTTACCCCAATCACAGGGGACTCCCTTCCCTGGATTATGTTGCTGGCCAACCAGGCAACGACTACTGATGTTCTGGGTGAGCGCCTGGAGTCTAGGGTGCCACCAAGTAGCCAAAAGTGTGTCACTCGTGGTCCTTGCTCCACAATGAGTAGCAAAATGCAGACATTCTATAACCCATGAGGCCAACTCGTCAGACATGCAAGTCTGTTCCGCGGGCGTGGTCCAGAGTTTAGAAACATTGTCATAAGTACATGCATAATATTTCCACAACAGTTTATCTTTTTCAAGAGCGTCCTCCTGTGCTTATATAACATCTTGGATGGTTGGCATTGGTTTTTCCGAGGCTAACTTATCCTTCGCAGGATTTTTAGTCTGACTCATAATTTTGGGCACTACCATCTGTTGGTCACGAGAGGCCTGTTTGGCCTCTTGGTCAGGACAACGATTCCCTATATCAACCAGAGAATTTCTGGTAGTATGGGCGGTGCATTTGACAATGGCAATGCGTTTGGGGAACATGAGGGCGTGCAACAAATCAGATACTAACTGTTTATGAGATATCTCATTCCCCTGTGAGGTTAGGAATCCCCTATTTTTCCATAATTGTCCGAAATCATGGGCCACCCCAAAGGCATACCTAGAGTCGGTATAGATATTGACTTTGAGATCTTTGGCCAAGATACAGGCTCGGGTGAGGGCGAATAGTTCAGCTTGTTGAGCAGAATAGGCGGTTTCAAAGCGGCAGATTCCAAGACCTGATTCTCCTGGTTTACTATGGCGTATCCTGAGATTCGTGTATCTTCTGGATTAATAGAAGTACTTCCGTCAACATACATAAACAATCATGATTGGGTTCTTCCTCATCTTGGGGTGGCTCAGTAAGAATACAGTCTGGATCTTCCATCAACTAAATCTTCCCTGACTGATGTGGCCTCTTAAATTAAAGATAAGCAATCATGACTGGGTTCTTCCTCATCTTGGGGTGGCTCAGTAAGAAAACAGGCCGGATTAATTGCAGTACAGTGCCGAAAGGTCAGTTTAGGATTGCCTGTGATTTCAGTGGGTTCTGTCGGATAGAGGGCCAGTCCACATTGCCCTTCACTGGGATCTCAATCGGATCAATGGGAGTATAACCCACTTGGGAGGGGTCCTCTGCCCACACATGAGGATCCACATAGTCAGGTATGTCCGAGCCAGTATGATGCTGTAGAGTCGTTAAGACCTTCTCGGGGTCCCCATGAAATTGGACTGTTCGGCCATGTTTTACGATTTGCACATCCCGGCTGGTAGGGTCAGCCTCATCTATGGCCTTGCGCACCATAACTCCAAAATCTTTAGCATGGTGAGGGGCTAATACTTCACGAGCAATATACGGTGCCATTGTTAGGGGCTGTTTCCACAGATTCTTATCCACTTCCACAAAATCTGCCTCTCTTTCCAGTCCAGTCACTCTAGCCCTTAATAGAATTCCCTTCACTTCCCCTTCGTGATCCTGATAAAAGTTCTGCAGGTCCTGATTCTTTCCACTGGGATCGTATGCTAGGGTCACGTGATAGGGTACCTGCGGCAGGTCCAGAGACCACCACTGAGGGGTTCTAGTGGTATAATACTGCCGCTTAAGGGTTTCCTGTTTTACAATAATCCCATCATCTCCACACTCCAAATGCAACTGGAATTTGCAAAGGAGGTCTCTAGCCATCAAGTTACAGTCCAGATTGGTTGTGATAACAACTCGATGTTCCACCGATTCTTCCTGGTAACCCATTTTAGCCGGTTCTGACACTGGGAATGTCGAGATTTGCCCCAAGAATCCTGAAAGTTCCTGTGTTTCAGTAGAGGCAGGGAGTTTAAGCTTTGATTGTACAGAAGACATGAAGGCTCCCGTATCTATCAAAAAGGGTTGCCACTCATTCAGAATGGGTTCGTCGTCCGGGGAGGATCCCTGCACAATCAAGCTGCGTAGTCAATCGGGGGACAATTGACCAAAGGGGTTGTTTCTGGGAGAAGTTAGTGTAAGATCCTCCTCTCCCCCCTTGCCCCCCTCCTCTTCCTCCTCTTCCTTTTCCATGCTGACGGTAGGGGCAATTTTTATTCCAATGTCCTTCCTGCCCACAATTAAAATAATCAATTCCTCTTACCCAGTCCCGGCCTCTTCCCATACCATGCCGGGGACAATAGGGAGGTTTATTAGCAGGGCTCGGGCCGTTTGGTTGTTTAGTATAACCGTATCCTTGCTTATCCATCCAATCCTGTATGCAACACTACGGTTCTATTGATCCTTCCTCCCGAGATGGCTCTTCCTTTCTAGTCACGTATTCAGCCTTGACCCGGGTTGGGGGCGCACCTCCCCCCTCCCCTTTCTTTTCCTGCCAATAATATCTAACTGTCCTCATATCTGTCTGGATAGCATGAGCAATCAAATAGTTGTTTGAAGATCACAGACATCTATAGAGAGGTGGTCTACAGCTTGTTGTGCATCAGAGTTTGGCATTGGTCTGACAGGGAATTGGTGTCGGGACTTTGGGATCTTGGAAATCATTTCTAGGCCGGAGAATGCTTCAGAGTTGTCTGACTGCTTGACAGTTCTGCGTATCGATCGGCGGGGGTGTTTGCTATGTCTTTCACAACTTGGACTGGTAGATTGACTAGAAGATTTACGGGACTGTTTGTGATGTTGAGATATAGTTCTGCCCTTTCGAGTGTGAGATCTGGTCCTTTCGGCTATATTGCTTGTAAACTGGGGATCCGAATCGCTATCAGAGGATGAGGAGTCAGTTCGGGTTTGTTGCTTTGGTGGTATGGGGTTATTTTTAACTCCTCTCGCCGGAGTGTAAGGTGGAGGGTGTTGGGAAGAGGACTGAAGCAAGAGGCCAGGGGGTGCGGGAGGCGCCGTTGGGCGCTGAGTCAGTGGCCACTCATCAATTTCATCATCAGCCTCGGTTAACACAATGCCAGCCATTTTAACTCGTAGTTGATCAATACCTTTCTCAGAGGTCCCAGAGGATCTTTTAGCAAGTTTCTCGTGCGCACATTCTTTCTTTAAGACATCTACAGTTTTAACATGTGTTCCCTCTGTCAATGCAAGTCCTAATTTAATAGCATTTGTTTGCCAACTCGGTAGAAGTGATCCATCTTTTAATTTCTGACAATAATGTCACCAGGTTGCAATTAAATTTTTATCCCCTTTTCCTCGTCCCCTTCTCCAAATTAATCCCTGTGCTTTTTTTGCTACCTCTACGCTTCTAGTGTCACCTAGAGGCCACTGGTCATCCCCTAATAATTTATTCAGGGCTCCTGATAATTTTCTAAAGTCTTCAGCTCTTTCAGGGAATTCCTCACATAACTTTTGTAGCGGACTATCCGCATCTGTGGTTTTATCTAACTGATTACCCATTTTCACGCAACTCCTCGTATTACTGTGTCGCTACGCGTTCGTGTCGTCGTGCAATTTAAACAAACTTAAAAATAGACACAGACTTTACAGAAACTAACACTGACTTTAACTAACTCCAAATAATCAAACTTTACTAATGCTAACACTTACCCGTGTCGCCGCGCGGTTCGCGTCGCCGCGCGATACTTATAACTCCCACGTCGCCCCGCAGTTCACGTCGCCGCGCAATCCGCATTGCCTCGCAGTTCACGTCGCCACGCAATCCGCGTCGACCCGTGGCTCGCGTCGCCGCGCGAGTTAAGATACTTAAAACTTTAAAAGATAAACAAGGACTTCTAACACTTACCCGCGTCGCCGCATGGTTCGCGTCACCGCGCGATTTCAATACAAAATAGACAAAGACTTCTAACACTTACCTGCGTCGCCGCACGGTTCGCGTCGCCGCGCGATTTAGGATACTTAAAACTTTACTTAAAACTCTAAACACTTAAGACTTACAAAGACTTACTGACATTAGAACTGACTTTCGTGATTTGCGTTGCTGCGCCTCTGCGTCACTACGCGTCGGCGTCACTGCGCGTTTACTCACTGCGCATTTACGTACTGCGCGTCTACGTCACTGCGCGTTCGCTTCCCTGCGCGTTTGCTTCGGCCCTTCTCCTCTCGGCCGCACGCTCACGCCGCTGCGCGTCTCGCGTTGTTTGTGCGTCTGCGCCGCTGCGCGTTCGCGTCGGCCCTACCTTCCGAGTTGCTGCGGGGTTTTTTTTTTTAATTCAATCAGAGCCTAGACGGGCCAAGTGATATTCAAGGTCCCTTCGTCGTACCTGAGTTGAACACCTATCCTCTATTTAAATCCCCATTTTATTCCCTGTGAGCCTAAGTTTCTAAATTTGATTTCTTATGAGCCTCAATTAATTTCTTTCAGTCTCCAAATTTCCCTATCCTTTCGCGTTACTGCGCAGTTTAAATCCAATCAGTCAATGAAAGCCCTAATTTAATGGAGTTTTTCTGCCAACTGGACAGGAGTGATTTTATTTTTTTTTACTGCAGTGGAATTTTTCTCATAATTTAAAATCTCAGAACATTTTTTTTTTAGCACCTATTTAGTACGTTACTTTTTTTTTATAACTAGAGAGAAGTCTGGCACGTAGGCTGTGGACTGCTTTTCGTTATCTCAATTGTTCCGGCCTCAAGGTCGTGTTATTTAACCACCGGGACCATGTAATTTTTTTCTTTTTTTAACAACAAACCTATCCTTTGTGCATTTCCTGGCTCCGTAACTTATCATCCGAATATACGTAATTTAGTAACGTTCACACTCTTAAACTTCCCACATACAGGACAACACTACGAAGGGGTAAAACAAACTTTCATTCTGTTTGAGATAAAACAAACCACAACTCCCCGGCTTTTTTTCTACAGTAAAAATCACAGAAGCATTTCTCATTTAAACAGACATTCACAAGAGTCTCTTTTCTTTCCTATTAATTTTTGGATCCATGATTGATCATCTATCCCTATCTAGCTCTAACTATAACCTATCTTTCCAAGTCGCCGCTTGGTTTGCGTCATCGCGCAATTTCCCTATCTCTATCCCTATTCTAAGTTTGAAAGGTATTCACCAGATTGTCCTGGATCTCGTTCAGACACTACCTGAGAACCAGCGAGTGGCTAAACTTTCCTCAGACTTTTGAAACCGGGGGAAACTGGAGCAGTATTGAAATCATACTCACTCCAGTGGCCACTTTCCCCTCGTCTCGTCCAAGGCTAGTCTGGCTCTTAATTCGCAAGTTTTCGGCAGTCGTCCGTTGAGATCCCACTTCTGACACCAAATGTAAATTCCTGGATTCTTTTACTTCAATCTAGTTCAGTAAAATTACTGAGTCGAATACCTCTTGTGCTTTGAACAAAGCAGTCTTTATTACCGGCCAGTAAGACCTATCAGACAGAAGATATACTCTCTGGATAGAGCGTACACACTCCCTACGGATAGGTGAAGTTACATCGTAAAGCGTTAACAGTTAGACAGTTTTGAAATCAGATAACAAAATACAAATGGATTGACAGTCTAACTCAGCCACTCATTAGTCAATCTATATGAGATGTTTTTCTTGAAAGCTCAAGCATTGCCTCTAAATGTTCCAATCTAATGGTGTGACTATTAGCTGAGACCTTGCAATTCTGCAGATGTATTTCATGTTACAATTATATATTATTGGCAGGATTAGTGACTTGAAACCTTGAGAAAGACTGTTAGCTATGCTGATGTTGCACTATTTGCAATCTGACATTCTCCCAGCTATTCTTCCATGGCTTATACATTTTCATATATCCCGTTTACCTTACTGTCCTTAATTCCATATATTCCGTTCAGATATCCACACCGCCATTCAATGAGTTCATGGCTGAACATGCAACTTCAGTACCCACTTCCTGCTTTCTTGCCATACCCCTTGATCCCCCTAGTAGTAAGGACTTCATCTAACTCCCTTTTGAATATATTTAGTGAATTGGCCTCAACAACTTTCTGTGGTAGAGAATTCCACAGGTTCACCACTCTCTGGGTGAAGAAGTTTCTCCTCATCTCGGTCCTAAATGGCTTACCCCTTATCCTTAGACTGTGACCCCTGGTTCTGGACTTCCCCAACATTGGGAACATTCTTCCTGCATCTAACCTGTCTAAACCCGTCAGAATTTTAAACGTTTCTATGAGGTCCCCTCTCATTCTTCTGAACTCCAGTGAATACAAGCCCAGTTGATCCAGTCTTTCTTGATAGGTCAGTCCCGCCATCCCGGGAATCAGTCTGGTGAATCTTCGCTGCACTCTCTCAATAGCAAGAATGTCCTTCCTCAAGTTAGGAGACCAAAACTGTACACAATACTCCAGGTGTGGCCTCACCAATGCCCTGTACAACTGTAGCAACACCTCCCTGCCCCTGTACTCAAATCCCCTCATATGAAGGCCAACATGCCATTTGCTTTCTTAACCGCCTGCTGTACCTGCATGCCAACCTTCAATGACTGATGTACCATGACACCCAGGTCTCGTTGCACCTCCCCTTTTCCTAATCTATCACCATTCAGATAATAGTCTGTCTCTCTGTTTTTACCACCAAAGTGGATAACCTCACATTTATCCACATTATACTTCATCTGCCATGCATTTGCCCACTCACCTAACCTATCCAAGTCACTCTGCAGCCTCATAGCATCCTCCTCGCAGCTCACACTGCCACCCAACTTAGTGTCATCCGCAAATTTGGAGATACTACATTTAATCCCCTCATCTAAATCATTAATGTACAATGTAAACAGCTGGGGCCCCAGCCCAGAACCTTGTGGTACCCCACTAGTCACTGCCTGCCATTCTGAAAAGTACCCATTTACTCCTACTCTTTGCTTCCTGTTTGACAACCAGTTCTCAATCCACGTCAGCACACTACCCCCAATCCCATGTGCTTTAACTTTGCACATTAATCTCTTGTGTGGGACCTTGTCGAAAGCCTTCTGAAAGTCCAAATATACCACATCAACTGGTTCTCCCTTGTCCACTTTACTGGAAACATCCTCAAAAAATTCCAGAAGATTTGTCAAGCATGATTTCCCTTTCACAAATCCATGCTGACTTGGACCTATCATATCACCTTTTTCCAAATGCGCTGCTATGACATCCTTAATAATTGATTCCATCATTTTACCCACTACTGAGGTCAGGCTGACCGGTCTATAATTCCCTGTTTTCTCTCTCCCTCCTTTTTTAAAAAGTGGGGTTACATTGGCTACCCTCCACTCGATAGGAACTGATCCAGAGTCAATGGAATGTTGGAAAATGACTGTCAATGCATCCGCTATTTCCAAGGCCACCTCCTTAAGTACTCTGGGATGCAGTCCATCAGGCCCTGGGGATTTATCAGCCTTCAATCCCATCAATTTCCCCAACACAATTTCCCGACTAATAAGGATTTCCCTCAGTTCCTCCTTCTTACTAGACCCTCTGACCCCTTTTATATCCGGAAGGTTGTTTGTGTCCTCCTTAGTGAATACCGAACCAAAGTACTTGTTCAATTGGTCTGCCATTTCTTTGTTCCCCGTTATGACTTCCCCTGATTCTGACTGCAGGGGACCTACGTTTGTCTTTACTAACCTTTTTCTCTTTACATATCTATAGAAACTTTTGCAATCCGCCTTAATGTTCCCTGCAAGCTTCTTCTCGTACTCCATTTTCCCTGCCCTAATCAAACCCTTTGTCCTCCTCTGCTGAGTTCTAAATTTCTCCCAGTCCCCGGGTTCGCTGCTATTTCTGGCCAATTTGTATGCCACTTCCTTGGCTTTAATACTATCCTTGATTTCCCTTGATAGCCACGGTTGAGCCACCTTCCCTTTTTTATTTTTACGCCAGACAGGAATGTACAATTGTTGTAGTTCATCCATGCAGTCTCCAAATGTCTGCCATTGCCCATCCACAGTCAACCCCTTAAGTATCATTCGCCAATCTATCCTAGCCAATTCACGCCTCATACCTTCAAAGTTACCCTTCTTTAAGTTCTGGACCATGGTCTCTGAATTAACTGTTTCATTCTCCATCCTAATGCAGAATTCCACCATATTATGGTCACTCTTCCCCAAGGGCCCTCGCACAATGAGATTGCTAATTAATCCTCTCTCATTACACAATACCCAGCCTAAGATGGCCTCCCCCCTAGTTGGTTCCTCGACATATTGGTCTAGAAAACCATCCCTTATGCACTCCAGGAAATCCTCCTCCACCGTATTGCTTCCAGTTTGGCTAGCCCAATCTATGTGCATATTAAAGTCACCCATTATAACTGCTGCACCTTTATTGCATGCACCCCTAATTTCCTGTTTGATGACCTCCCCAACATCACTACTACTGTTTGGAGGTCTGTACACAACTCCCACTAACGTTTTTTGCCCTTTGGTGTTCTGCAGCTCTACCCATATAGATTCCACATCATCCAAGCTAATGTCTTTCCTAACTATTGCATTAATCTCCTCTTTAACCAGCAATGCTACCCCACCTCCTTTTCCTTTTATTCTATCCTTCCTGAATGTTGAATACCCCTGGATGTTGAGTTCCCAGCCCTGATCATCCTGGAGCCACGTCTCCGTAATCCCAATCACATCATATTTGTTAACATCTATTTGCACAGTTAATTCATCCACCTTATTGTGGATACTCCTTGCATTAAGACACAAAGCCTTCAGGCTTGTTTTTTTAACACCCTTTGTCCTTTTAGAATTTTGCTGTGCAGTGGCCCTTTTTGTTCTTTGCCTTGGGTTTCTCTGCCCTCCACTTTTCCTCATCTCCTTTCTGTCTCTTGCTTTTGCCTCCTTTTTGTTTCCCTCTGTCTCCCTGCATTGGTTCCCATCCCCCTGCCATATTAGTTTAACTCCTCCCCAACAGCACTAGCAAACACTCCCCCTAGGACATTGGTTCCGGTCCTGCCGAGGTGCAGAGTGGTGACGTACTGAGGAGCAGTTGGGATTAGGTGCAACTGTACCCCAGCAAGGATTACAAACAGAAGAAATAGGTGCAGGAGAAAGGCCATACCACCCCTTGAGTCTGCTTCGCCATTCAATGAGATCATGGTTGACATTCGACCTCAACTCCACTTTCCCACCCGATCCCCATATCCCTTGATTCCCTTAGAGTCCAAAAATCTATCTATCTCACCTTGAATATACTCAATGACTCAGTATCTGCAGCCCTCTGGGGTAGAGAATGCTAAAGATTCACAACCCTCTGAGTGAGGAAATTTCTCCTCATCTCACTCCTGAATGACCGACCACTTATTCTGAGACTGTGACCCCCTAGTTCTCGATGCTCCAGCCAGGGAAACAAACTCTTAGCATCTACCCTGTCAAGCCCTCTCAGAATGTTGTATGTTTCATTGACATTACCTCTCATTCTTCTAAACTCCAGAGAGTATCAACTCAATTTTTCCTCATAGGACAAGCCTCTCAACCCAGGAATCAATCTAGTGAACTAATGTCCATAGGAGCTGGGGATCTTTAGGTTATGTTGTGATGCCATTTTTAAAAAAAATGTTGAGTCTTCATTTCCGCCAACCAGAACATTCCCTTTATCCCTACTCTCTGTCTCCGACCTCCAACCGATCACAAAGTTACCTCCAAGTCCATGTGCTCTCATTTTTGCTAAATATGCTGGAGCAGCCCAAAACCCATTCAAATGTCTATTGTTCGTGTGTGAGCCCAGTGAGTGTCGGCAGGGCTATTGAACTGTAACACGCATCACACTTTGATCACATTCCTTTCTTCACTGCTGCATTTTCCAACAGGGGACAATGGAGCGCGACCAAGAGCAAGAAGCTCGGCCATTTTTTCCTCTCCCTATCCCAGGGGTACTGAGGCAAATTCTTAGGCCTTCCCAGTTAAATCATCACAGATCACAGCAGCATCACACCGCCCCTGCATTTACCCAACAGGCCTCAGGGCCTACTCTTGTACCTGGCAAAATCCGGCCAGAACCCTGTAACAAGAGACTAATTGATCTGACAGTGTAAAGCTGCACCAGAAGTTGTTCATAAACCCACAGAAAGAGGGATACAGGGACAGATAGTGCCAGTGCTTTACCAACATGGCCGCCCCGTATCTTCAGCTTCAGCACTGCGCACGCTCCATTACCAACATGGCCGCCGGACCCGAACCCTCAGCCTGAGGGCAGCGGGGCGCAGGCGCGGCAGGACTGCATCTCCCGTCGTGCACAGCGCCAGGACCACCCCATCTGACTCATCACCTTGGTTACAGCAGGTAGCTGGAGCAAAGAGAGAGAGTGAGAGCGTGCGTGCAGGGGACAGACGGACGGACAGACAGATAGACAGAGAGAGAGAGAGTGAGCGTGCAGGGGGGAGAGAGAGAGAGAGAGAGAGAGAGCGTGCAGGGGAGAGAGAGAGAGAGAGTGAGCGTGCAGGGGACAGACAGAGAGAGAGAGTGAGCGTGCAGGGGACAGACAGAGAGAGAGAGAGTGAGCGTGCAGGGGACAGATAGAGAGAGAGAGAGTGAGCGTGCAGGGGACAGATAGAGAGAGAGAGAGTGAGCGTGCAGGAGAGAGAGAGAGAGAGAGTGAGCGTGCAGGGGAGAGAGAGAGAGAGTGAGCGTGCAGGGGAGAGAGAGAGAGAGAGAGAGTGAGCGTGCAGGGGACAGACAGAGAGAGAGAGAATGAGCGTGCAGGGGAGAGAGAGAGTGAGCGTGCAGGGGAGAGAGAGAGAGAGAGTGAGAGTGAGCGTGCAGGGGAGAGAGAGTGAGCGTGCAGGGGAGAGAGAGTGAGCGTGCAGGGGAGAGAGAGTGAGCGTGCAGGGGAGAGAGTGAGCGTGCAGGGGAGAGAGTGAGAGAGAGAGCGTGCAGGGGAGAGAGAGGGAGGGAGAGAGAGAGAGAGAGTGCAAGAGAGAGAGAGAGAGTGAGCGAGCGTGCAGGGGAGAGAGAGAGAGAGTGAGCGTGCAGGGGGGAGAGAGAGAGAGAGAGAGAGAGAGTGAGCGTGCAGGGGGAGAGAGAGAGAGAGAGAGAGAGAGAGTGAGCGTGCGTGCGTGCAGGGGGAGAGAGAGAGAGAGAGAGAGTGAGCGTGCAGGGAGAGAGAGAGAGAGAGAGAGAGAGAGAGAGAGTGCGGGGGGGGAGAGTGAGAGAGTGAGCGTGCAGGGGAGAGAGAGAGAGGGAGCGTGCAGGGGAGAGAGAGAGGGAGCGTGAGTGTGTGTGCAGGAGAGAGAGACAGAGAGGGAGCATGAGTGTGAGTGCAGGAGAGAGAGAGGGAGTGTGAGTGCAGGAGAAAGAGAGGGAGTGTGAGTGCAGGAGAGGGAGAGAGGGAGCGTGAGTGAGAGTGCAGGAGAGAGAGAGAGAGAGAGAGGGAGTGTGAGTGCAGGAGAGAGAGGGAGTGTGAGTGCAGGAGAGAGAGGGAGTGTGAGTGCAGGAGAGAGAGGGAGTGTGAGTGCAGGAGAGAGGGAGTGTGAGTGCAGGAGAGAGAGGGAGTGTGAGTGCAGGAGAGAGAGGGAGTGTGAGTGCAGGAGAGAGGGAGTGTGAGTGCAGGAGAGAGAGAGAGAGAGAGAGGGAATGTGAGTGCAGGAGAGAGAGAGAGGGAGTGTGAGTGCAGGAGAGAGAGGGAGTGTGAGTGCAGGAGAGAGAGAGAGAGAGGGAGTGTGAGTGCAGGAGAGAGAGAGGGAGTGTGAGTGCAGGAGAGAGAGGGAGAGGGAGTGTGAGTGCAGGAGAGAGGGAGTGTGAGTGCAGGAGAGAGGGAGTGAGTGCAGGAGAGAGGGAGTGCGAGTGCAGGGGAGAGAGAGGGAGTGTGAGTGCAGGAGAGAGAGGGAGTGTGAGTGCAGGAGAGAGAGAGAGAGGGAGTGTGAGTGCAGGAGAGAGAGAGAGAGAGGGAGTGTGAGTGCAGGAGAGAGAGAGGGAGTGTGAGTGCAGGAGAGGGAGAGGGAGTGTGAGTGCAGGGGAGAGGGAGTGTGAGTGCAGGAGAGAGGGAGTGTGAGTGCAGGAGAGAGGGAGTGCGAGTGCAGGGGAGAGAGAGAGAGAGAGAGAGAGAGTGAGTGAGTGCAGGGGGGAGAGAGAGTGTGCAGGGGGGAGAGAGAGTGTGCAGGGGGGGAGAGAGAGTGAGAGCAGGGGGGAGAGAGAGAGAGAGAGAGTGCAGGGGGGAGAGAGTGAGAGAGTGCAGGGGGGAGAGAGTGAGAGAGTGCAGGGGGGAGAGAGTGAGAGAGTGCAGGGGGGAGAGAGTGAGAGAGTGCAGGGGGGAGAGAGTGAGAGAGTGCAGGGGGGAGAGAGTGAGAGAGTGCAGGGGGGAGAGAGTGAGAGAGTGCAGGGGGGAGAGAGTGAGAGAGTGCAGGGGGGAGAGAGTGAGAGAGTGCAGGGGGGAGAGAGTGCAGCGGGGAGAGAGTGAGAGAGTGCAGGGGGGAGAGAGTGAGAGAGTGCAGGGGGGAGAGAGTGAGAGAGTGCAGGGGGGAGAGAGTGAGAGAGTGCAGGGGGGAGAGAGTGAGAGAGTGCAGGGGGGAGAGAGAGAGAGAGAGAGTGCAGGGGGGAGAGTGAGTGAGAGAGTGCAGTGGGGAGAGAGAGTGAGAGAGTGCAGGGGGGAGAGAGTGAGAGAGTGCAGGGGGGAGAGAGTGAGAGAGTGCAGGGGGGAGAGAGTGAGAGAGTGCAGGGGGGAGAGAGTGAGAGAGTGCAGGGGGGAGAGAGTGAGAGAGTGCAGGGGGGAGAGTGAGAGAGTGCAGGGGGGAGAGTGAGAGAGTGCAGGGGGGAGAGAGTGAGAGAGTGCAGGGGGGAGAGAGTGAGAGAGTGCAGGGGGGAGAGAGTGAGAGAGAGTGCAGGGGGGAGAGAGTGAGAGAGAGTGCAGGGGGAGAGTGGGAGAGAGTGCAGGGGGAGAGTGGGAGAGAGTGCAGGGGGAGAGTGGGAGAGAGTGCAGGGGGGAGAGTGGGAGAGAGTGCAGGGGGGAGAGTGGGAGAGAGTGCAGGGGGGAGAGTGAGAGAGAGTGCAGGGGGGAGAGTGAGAGAGAGAGAGTGGGAGAGTGGGAGAGTGGGAGAGAATGCAGGGGGGAGAGAGAGAGAGAGTGCAGGGGGGAAGAGAGAGAGTGCAGGGGGGAGAGAGAGAGAGAGAGAGAGAGAGTGCAGGGGGGAGAGAGTGAGAGAGTGCAGGGGGGAGAGAGTGAGAGAGTGCAGGGGGGAGAGAGAGAGAGAGAGTGCAGGGGGGAGAGTGAGTGAGAGAGTGCAGTGGGAAGAGAGTGAGAGAGTGCAGGGGGGAGAGAGTGAGAGAGTGCAGGGGGGAGAGAGTGAGAGAGTGCAGGGGGGAGAGAGTGAGAGAGTGCAGGGGGGAGAGAGTGAGAGAGTGCAGGGGGGAGAGAGTGAGAGAGTGCAGGGGGGAGAGAGTGAGAGAGTGCAGGGGGGAGAGAGTGAGAGAGTGCAGGGGTGAGAGAGTGCAGGGGGGAGAGAGTGAGAGAGTGCAGGGGGGAGAGAGTGAGAGAGTGCAGGGGGGAGAGAGTGAGAGAGTGCAGGGGGGAGAGAGTGCAGGGGGGAGAGAGTGAGAGAGTGCAGGGGGGAGAGAGTGAGAGAGTGCAGGGGGGAGAGAGTGAGAGAGTGCAGGGGGGAGAGAGTGAGAGAGTGCAGGGGGGAGAGTGAGAGAGTGCAGGGGGGAGAGTGAGAGAGAGTGCAGGGGGGAGAGTGAGAGAGAGTGCAGGGGGGAGAGTGAGAGAGAGTGCAGGGGGGAGAGTGAGAGAGAGTGCAGGGGGGAGAGTGGGAGAGTGGGAGAGTGGGAGAGAGAGAATGCAGGGGGGAGAGAGAGAGAGTGCAGGGGGGAGAGAGAGAGAGAGAGAGAGAGAGAGAGTGCAGGGGGGAGAGAGAGAGAGAGAGTGTGCAGGGGGGAGAGAGAGAGCGAAGGGGGGAGGGAGGGGAAAAGAGAGGGAGGGCGAGAGGGAGGGAGGGAAAGGAAGGAAGGGAGAGTCGAGAGCGAGAGAGCGTCGAGTGCGAGGACGAGGGAGAGGGAGAGGGGGAGAGAGAGAGAGAGAGAGAGAGAGAAAGAGATTGGGTATATATAGATTGGGTAACCAAATTGGTAGCAATGCGGTGGAGGAGGATTTCCTGGAGTGTATTAGGGATGGCATTCTAGACCAATATGTCGAGGAACCAACTAAAGAGCTGGCCATCCTAGACTGGGTGATGTGTAATGAGAGAGGACTAATTAGCAATCTTGTTGTGCAAGGCCCCCTGGGGAAGAGTGACCATAATATGGTAGAATTCTTTATTAAGATGGAGAGTGACAGTGTTAATTCAGAGACTAGGGTCCTGAACTTAAGGAAAGGTAACTTTGATGGTATGAGACGTGAATTGGCTAGGATAGATTGGCAAATAATACTTAAAAGGTTGACACTGGATAGGCAATGGCAGAGATTTATAGATTACATGGATGAACTTCAATAATTGTACATCCCTGTCTGGAGTAAAAATAAAACGGGGAAGGTGGCTCAACCGTGGCTAACAAGGGAAATTATGGATAGTGTTAAATCCAAGGAAGAGGCATATAAATTGGCCAGAAAAAGCAGCAAACCTGAGGACTGGGAGAAATTTAGAATTCAGCAGAGGAGGACAAAGGGTTTAATTAGGAGGGGGAAAATAAAAGTATGAGAGGAAGCTTGCTGGGAACAAAAAAACTGACTGCAAAAGCTTCTAAAGGTATGTGAAGAGAAAAAGATTAGTGAAGACCAACGTAGGTCCTTTGCAGATAGAATCAAGTGAATTTATAATGGGGAACAAAGAAAATGGCAGACCAATTGAACAAATACTTTGGATCTGTCTTCACGCAGGAAGACACAAATAACCTTCTGGAAATACTAGGTTCGAGGGTCTAGTGAAAAGGGGGAACTGAAGGAAATCCTTATTAGTCAGGAAATTGTGTTAGGGAAATTGATGGGATTGAAGGCCGATAAATCTCCAGGGCCTGATAGTCTGCATCCCAGAGTACTTAAGGAAGTGGCCCGAGAAATAGTGGATGTATAGGTGATCATTTTCCAACATTCTATTGACTCTGGATCAGATCCTATTGATTGGAGGGTAGCTAATGTAACACCACTTTTTAAAAAAGGAGGGAGAGAGAAAGCGGGTAATTATAGACCGGTTAGCCTGATATCGGTGGTGGGGAAAATGTTGGAATCAATTATTAAAGATGAAATAGCAGCACATTTGGAAAGCAGTGACAGGATCGGTCCAAGTCAGCATGGATTTATGAAAGGGAAATCATGCTTGACAAATCTTCTAGAATTTTTTGAGGATGCAACTCGTAGAGTGGACAAGGGAGAACCAGTGGATGTGGTGTATTTGGACTTTGAAAAGGCTTTTGACAAGGTCCCACACAAGAGATTGGTGTGCAAAATTAAAGCACATGGTATTGGGGTAATGTATTGACGCGGATAGAGAACTGGTTGGCAGACAGGAAGCAGAGAGTAGGACTAAATGGGTCCTTTTCAGAATGGCAGACAGTGACCAGTGGGGTGCCGCAAGGTTCAGTGCTTGGACCCCAACTATTTACAATATACATCAATGATTTAGATGAAGGAATTGAATGTAATATTTCCAAGTTTGCAGATGACACTAAGCTGGGTGGTGGTGAGAGCTGTGAGGAGGATGCTAAGAGGCTGCAGGGTGACTTGGACAGGTTAGGTGAGTGGGCAAACGCAGATGCAGTATAATGTGGATAAATGTGAGGTTATCCACTTTCGTGGCAAAAATAGGAAGACAGAATATTATCTGAATGGTGACAGATTGGGAAAGGGGAGGTGCAGCGAGATCTGGGTGTCATGGTACATCAGTCATTGAAGTTTGGCATGCAGGTACAGCAGGCGGTGAAGAAGGCAAATGGCATGTTGCCCTTCATAGCTAGAGGATTTGAGTATAGGAGCAGGGACGTCTTACTGCAGTTGTATAGGGCCTTAGTGAGGCCACACCTGGAATATTGTGTTCAGTTTTGGCCCCCTAATCAGAGGAAGGACGTTCTTGCTATTGAGGGAGTACAGCGAAGGTTCACCAGATTGATTCCTGGGATGGCAGGACTGACGTGAGGAGAGACTGGATCAACTGGGCTTGTATCCACTGGAGTTTAGAAGAATGAGAGGGGATCTCATCGAAACATATAAAATTCTGATGGGATTGGACAGGTTAGAGGCAGGAAGAATGTTCCCATTGCTGGGGAGTTCCAGAACCAGGGGACATAGTCTAAGGATAAGGGGTAAGCCATTTAGGACTGAGATGAGGAGAAACTTCTTCACCCAGAGTGGTTAACCTGTGGAATTCTCTACCGCAGTTCGTTAGAAATATTCAAAAGGGAGTTAGATAGGGCCCTTACGGCCAAAGGGATCAAGGGGTATGGAGAGAAAGCAGGAAACGGATACTGAGGTTGAATGATCAGCCATGATCATATTGAATGGTGGTGCAGGCTCGAAGGGCCGAATGGCCTACTCCTGCACCTAATTTCTATGTTTCTATGAGAGCGAGTGCAGGGCCGAGGGGAGAGCGAGAGCGAGTGCAGGGCCGAGGGGAGAGCGAGAGCGAGTGCAGGGCCGAGGGGAGAGCGAGAGCGAGAGCGAGTGCAGGGCCGAGGGGAGAGGGAGAGCGAGAGTGAGTGCAGGGCCGAGGGGAGAGCGAGAGCGAGTGCAGGGCCGGGGGAGAGCGAGAGCGAGTGCAGGGCCGGAGGGAGAGCGAGAGCGAGTGCAGGGCCGGGGGGAGAGCGAGAGCGAGAGCGAGTGCAAGGCCGAGGGGAGAGCGAGAGCGAGTGCAGGGCCGGAGGAAGAGCGAGAGCGAGTGCAGGGCCGGGGGGAGAGCGAGAGCGAGTGCAGGGCCGGGGGGAGAGCGAGAGCGAGAGCGAGTGCAGGGCCGAGGGGAGAGCGCGAGAGCGAGAGCGAGTGCAGGGCCGGAGGGAGAGCGAGAGCGAGTGCAGGGCCGGGGGGAGAGCGAGAGCGAGTGCAGGGCCGGAGGGAGAGCGAGAGCGAGTGCAGGGCCGGAGGGAGAGCGAGAGCGAGTGCAAGGCCGAGGGGAGAGCGAGAGCGAGTGCAGGGCCGGAGGAAGAGCGAGAGCGAGTGCAGGGCCGGGGGGAGAGCGAGAGCGAGTGCAGGGCCGGGGGGAGAGCGCGAGAGCGAGTGCAGGGCCGGAGGGAGAGCGAGAGCGAGTGCAGGGCCGGAGGGAGAGCGAGAGCGAGTGCAGAGCCGGAGGGAGAGCGAGAGCGAGTGCAGGGCCGGGGGGAAAGTGAGAGCGAGAGCGAGTGCAGGGCCGAGGGGAGAGCGAGAGCGAGTGCAGGGGGGAGAGCGAGAGCGAGTGCAGGGCCGGGAGGAGAGCGAGAGCGAGAGCGAGTGCAGGGCCGAGGGGAGAGCGAGAGCGAGTGCAGGGCCGAGGGGAGAGCGAGAGCGAGTGCAGGGCCGAGGGGAGAGCGAGAGCGAGTGCAGGGCCGAGGGGAGAGCGAGAGCGAGTGCAGGGCCGAGGGGAGAGCGAGAGCGAGTGCAGGGCCGAAGCGAGAGCGAGTGCAGGGCCGAGGGGAGAGCGAGAGCGAGTGCGAGTGCAGGGCCGGAGGGAGAGCGAGAGCGAGAGCGAGTGCAGGGCCGGGGGGAGAACGAGAGCGCGAGCGAGTGCAGGGCCGGGGGGAGAGCGCGAGCAGGGCCGGGGGGAGAGCGAGAGCGAGAGCGAGAGCGAGTGCAAGGCCGAGGGGAGAGCGAGAGCGAGAGCGAGAGCGAGAGCGAGAGCGAGTGCAGGGCCGGGGGGAGAGCGAGAGCGAGTGCAGGGCCGAAGGAAGAGCGAGAGCGAGAGCGAGTGCAGGGCCGGGGGGAGAGCGAGAGCGAGAGCGAGTGCAGGGCCGGGGGGAGAGCGCGAGAGCGAGAGCGAGTGCAGGGCCGGAGGGAGAGCGAGAGCGAGTGCAGGGCCGGAGGGAGAGCGAGAGCGAGTGCAGAGCCGGAGGGAGAGCGAGAGCGAGTGCAGGGCCGGGGGGGAGAGCGAGAGCGAGAGCGAGTGCAGGGCCGGGGGGAGAGCGCGAGAGCAGGGCCGGGGGGAGAGCGAGAGCGAGAGCGAGTGCAGGGCCGGGAGGAGAGCGAGAGCGAGTGCAGGGGGGAGAGCGAGAGCGAGAGCGAGTGCAGGGCCGGGAGGAGAGCGAGAGCGAGTGCGAGTGCAGGGCCGAGGGGAGAGCGAGAGCGAGTGCAGGGCCGAGGGGAGAGCGAGAGCGAGTGCAGGGCCGAGGGGAGAGCGAGAGCGAGAGCGAGTGCAGGGCCGAGGGGAGAGCGAGAGCGAGTGCAGGGCCGAGGGGAGAGCGAGAGCGAGTGCAGGGCCGAAGCGAGAGCGAGTGCAGGGCCGAGGGGAGAGCGAGAGCGAGTGCGAGTGCAGGGCCGGGGGGAGAGCGAGAGCGAGTGCGAGTGCAGGGCCGGGGGGAGAGCGAGAGCGAGTGCAGGGCCGGAGGGAGAGCGAGAGCGAGAGCGAGAGCGAGTGCAGGGCCGGGGGGAGAACGAGAGCGAGAGCGAGTGCAGGGCCGGGGGGAGAGCGCGAGAGCAGGGCCGGGGGGAGAGCGCGAGAGCAGGGCCGGGGGGAGAGCGAGAGCAGGGCCGGGGGGAGAGCGAGAGCAGGGCCGGGGGGAGAGCGAGAGCGAGAGCGAGTGCAAGGCCGAGGCGAGAGCGAGAGCGAGTGCAGGGCCGGGGGGAGAGCGAGAGCGAGTGCAGGGCCGGAGGAAGAGCGAGAGCGAGTGCAGGGCCGGGGGGAGAGCGAGAGCGAGTGCAGGGCCGGGGGGAGAGCGCGAGAGCGAGAGCGAGTGCAGGGCCGGAGGGAGAGCGAGAGCGAGTGCAGAGCCGGAGGGAGAGCGAGAGCGAGTGCAGGGCCGGAGGGAGAGCGAGAGCGAGTGCAGAGCCGGAGGGAGAGCGAGAGCGAGTGCAGGGCCGGGGGGAGAGCGAGAGCGAGTGCAGGGCCGGGGGGGAGAGCGAGAGCGAGAGCAAGTGCAGGTGCAGGGCCGGTGGGAGAGCGAGAGCGAGAGCGAGAGCAGGGCCGGGGGGAGAGCGAGAGCAGGGCCGGGGGGGGAGCGAGAGCAGGGCCGGGGGGAGAGCGAGTGCAGGGCCGGGGGGGGAGAGCGAGAGCGAGAGCTAGAGCGAGAGCAAGTGCAGGGCCGGTGGGAGAGCGAGAGCGAGAGCAAGAGCAGGGCCGGGGGGAGAGCGAGAGCGAGAGCTAGTGCAGGGCCGGTGGGAGAGCGAGAGCAAGTGCAGGGCCGGTGGGAGAGCAAGAGCAGGGCCGGGGGGAGAGCGAGAGCGAGAGCGACAGCAAGTGTAGGGCCGTCGCGAGAGCGAGTGCAGGGCCGGTGGGAGAGCGAGAGCGAGAGCGAGAGCGAGAGCAGGGCCGGTGGGAGAGCGAGAGCGAGTGCAGGGCCGGGCCGGGGGGAGAGCGAGAGCGAGTGCAGGGCCGGAGCGAGAGCGAGTGCAGGGCCGGAGGGAGAGCGAGAGCGAGAGCGAGAGCGAGTGCAAGGCCGAGGGGAGAGCGAGAGCGAGTGCAGGGCCGGAGGAAGAGCGAGAGCGAGTGCAGGGCCGGGGGGAGAGCGAGAGCGAGTGCAGGGCCGGAGGAAGAGCAAGAGCGAGTGCAGGGCCGGGGGGAGAGCGAGAGCGAGAGCGTGTGCAGGGCCGGGGGGAGAGCGCGAGAGCGAGAGCGAGTGCAGGGCCGGAGGGAGAGCGAGAGCGAGTGCAGGGCCGGGGGGAGAGCGAGAGCGAGTGCAGGGCCGGGGGGAAAGTGAGAGCGAGAGCGAGTGCAGGGCCGAGGGGAGAGCGAGAGCGAGTGCAGGGGGGAGAGCGAGAGCGAGTGCAGGGCCGGGAGGAGAGCGAGAGCGAGAGTGAGTGCAGGGCCGAGGGGAGAGCGAGAGCGAGAGCGAGTGCAGGGCCGAGGGGAGAGCGAGAGCGAGTGCAGGGCCGAGGGGAGAGCGAGAGCGAGTGCAGGGCCGAAGCGAGAGCGAGTGCAGGGCCGAGGGGAGAGCGAGAGCGAGTGCAGGGCCGAGGGGCGAGCGAGTGCGAGTGCAGGGCCGGGGGGAGAGCGAGAGCGAGTGCAGGGCCGGAGGGAGAGCGAGAGCGAGAGCGAGTGCAGGGCCGGGGGGAGAACGAGAGCGAGAGCGAGTGCAGGGCCGGAGGGAGAGCGCGAGAGCAGGGCCGGGGGGAGAGCGAGAGCAGGGCCGGGGGGAGAGCGAGTGCAGGGCCGGGGGGAGAACGAGAACGAGAGCGAGAGCGAGTGCAGGGCCGGGGGGAGAGCGCGAGAGCAGGGCCGGGGGGAGAGCGAGAGCAGGGCCGGGGGGAGAGCGAGTGCAGGGCCGGGGGGAGAACGAGAGCGAGAGCGAGTGCAGGGCCGGGGGGAGAGCGCGAGAGCAGGGCCGGGGGGAGAGCGAGAGCAGGGCCGGGGGGAGAGCGAGAGCGAGAGCGAGAGCGAGTGCAAGGCCGAGGGGAGGGGAGAGCGAGAGCGAGAGCGAGTGCAGGGCCGGGGGGGAGAGCGAGAGCGAGTGCAGGGCCGGAGGAAGAGCGAGAGCGAGTGCAGGGCCGGAGGGAGAGCGAGAGCGAGTGCAGGGCCGGAGGGAGAGCGAGAGCGAGTGCAGGGCCGGGGGGAGAGCGAGAGCGAGTGCAGGGCCGGGGGGAGAGCGCGAGAGCGAGTGCAGGGCCGGAGGGAGAGCGAGAGCAGAGCCGGAGGGAGAGCGAGAGCGAGTGCAGGGCCGGGGGGAGAGCGAGAGCGAGAGCGAGTGCAGGGCCGGGGGGAGAGCGAGAGCGAGTGCAGGGCCGGGGGGAGAGCGAGAGCGAGAGCGAGAGCGAGTGCAGGGCCGGGGGGGAGAGCGAGAGCGAGAGCGAGAGCGAGAGCAAGTGCAGGTGCAGGGCCGGTGGGAGAGCGAGAGCGAGTGCAGGGCCGGGGGGGAGAGCGAGAGCGAGAGCGAGAGCAAGTGCAGGTGCAGGGCCGGTGGGAGAGCGAGAGCGAGAGCGAGTGCAGGGCCGGGGGGAAAGTGAGAGCGAGAGCGAGTGCAGGGCCGAGGGGAGAGCGAGAGCGAGTGCAGGGGGGAGAGCGAGAGCGAGTGCAGGGCCGGGAGGAGAGCGAGAGCGAGTGCAGGGCCGAGGGGAGAGCGAGAGCGAGTGCAGGGCCGAGGGGAGAGCGAGAGCGAGTGCAGGGCCGAGGGGAGAGCGAGAGCGAGTGCAGGGCCGAGGGGAGAGCGAGAGCGAGTGCAGGGCCGGGGGGAAAGTGAGAGCGAGTGCAGGGCCGAAGCGAGAGCGAGTGCAGGGCCGAGGGGAGAGCGAGAGCGAGTGCAGGGCCGGAGGAAGAGCGAGAGCGAGTGCAGGGCCGGGGGGAGAGCGAGAGCGAGTGCAGGGCCGGAGGGAGAGCGAGAGCGAGAGCGAGAGCGAGTGCAGGGCCGGGGGGAGAACGAGAGCGAGAGCGAGTGCAGGGCCGGAGGGAGAGCGCGAGAGCAGGGCCGGGGGGAGAGCGAGAGCAGGGCCGGGGGGAGAGCGAGAGCGAGTGCAGGGCCGGAGGAAGAGCGAGAGCGAGTGCAGGGCCGGGGGGAGAGCGAGAGCGAGTGCAGGGCCGGAGGAAGAGCGAGAGCGAGTGCAGGGCCGGGGGGAGAGCGAGAGCGAGTGCAGGGCCGGAGGGAGAGCGAGAGCGAGTGCAGGGCCGAGGGGAGAGCGAGAGCGAGTGCAGGGCCGGAGGAAGAGCGAGAGCGAGTGCAGGGCCGGGGGGAGAGCGAGAGCGAGTGCAGGGCCGGAGGGAGAGCGAGAGCGAGAGCGAGTGCAGGGCCGGGGGGAGAACGAGAGCGAGAGCGAGTGCAGGGCCGGGGGGAGAGCGAGAGCGAGTGCAGGGCCGGAGGGAGAGCGAGAGCGAGAGCGAGTGCAGGGCCGAGGGGAGAGCGAGAGCGAGTGCAGGGCCGAGGGGAGAGCGAGAGCGAGTGCAGGGCCGAGGGGAGAGCGAGAGCGAGTGCAGGGCCGAAGCGAGAGCGAGTGCAGGGCCGAGGGGAGAGCGAGAGCGAGTGCGAGTGCAGGGCCGGGGGGAGAGCGAGAGCGAGTGCAGGGCCGGAGGGAGAGCGAGAGCGAGTGCAGGGCCGAGGGGAGAGCGAGAGCGAGTGCAGGGCCGGGGGGAGAGCGAGAGCGAGTGCAGGGCCGAGGGGAGAGCGAGAGCGAGTGCAGGGCCGAAGCGAGAGCGAGTGCAGGGCCGAGGGGAGAGCGAGAGCGAGTGCAGGGCCGAGGGGTGAGCGAGAGCGAGTGCAGGGCCGAAGCGAGAGCGAGTGCAGGGCCGGGGGGAGAGCGAGAGCGAGTGCAGGGCCGGAGGGAGAGCGAGAGCGAGTGCAGGGCCGGGGGGAGAACGAGAGCGAGAGCGAGTGCAGGGCCGGGGGGAGAGCGCGAGAGCAGGGCCGGGGGGAGAGCGAGAGCAGGGCCGGGAGGAGAGCGAGAGCGAGTGCAGGGCCGGGGGGAGAGCGAGAGCGAGAGCGAGTGCAGGGCCGGGGGGAGAGCGAGAGCGAGTGCAGGGCCGGAGGAAGAGCGAGAGCGAGTGCAGGGCCGGAGGAAGAGCGAGAGCGAGTGCAGGGCCGGAGGAAGAGCGAGAGCGAGTGCAGGGCCGGAGGAAGAGCGAGAGCGAGTGCAGGGCCGGGGGGAGAGCGAGAGCGAGTGCAGGGCCGGGGGGAGAGCGCGAGAGCGAGAGCGAGTGCAGGGCCGGAGGGAGAGCGAGAGCGAGTGCAGGGCCGGAGGGAGAGCGAGAGCGAGTGCAGGGCCGGAGGGAGAGCGAGAGCGAGTGCAGGGCCGGAGGGAGAGGGAGAGCGAGTGCAGAGCCGGAGGGAGAGCGAGAGCGAGTGCAGGGCCGGGGGGAGAGCGAGAGCGAGAGCGAGTGCAGGGCCGGAGGGAGAGCGAGAGCGAGTGCAGGGCCGGAGGGAGAGCGAGAGCGAGTGCAGAGCCGGAGGGAGAGCGAGAGCGAGTGCAGGGCCGGGGGGAGAGCGAGAGCGAGAGCGAGAGCGAGAGCGAGTGCAGGGCCGGGGGGGAGAGCGAGAGCGAGAGCAAGTGCAGGTGCAGGGCCGGTGGGAGAGCGAGAGCGAGAGCGAGAGCAGGGCCGGGGGGAGAGCGAGAGCAGGGCCGGGGGGGGAGCGAGAGCAGGGCCGGGGGGAGAGCGAGTGCAGGGCCGGGGGGGGAGAGCGAGAGCGAGAGCTAGAGCGAGAGCAAGTGCAGGGCCGGTGGGAGAGCGAGAGCAAGAGCAGGGCCGGGGGGAGAGCGAGAGCGAGAGCGAGAGCGAGAGCTAGTGCAGGGCCGGTGGGAGAGCGAGAGCGAGAGCAAGTGCAGGGCCGGTGGGAGAGCGAGAGCAGGGCCGGGGGGAGAGCGAGAGCGAGAGCGAGAGCGACAGCAAGTGTAGGGCCGTCGCGAGAGCGAGTGCAGGGCCGGTGGGAGAGCGAGAGCAGGGCCGGTGGGAGAGCGAGAGCGAGAGCGAGTGCAGGGCCGGGCCGGGGGGAGAGCGAGAACGAGTGCAGGGCCTGGGGGATAGCGAGAGCGAGAGCAGGGCCGGTGTGAGAGCAAGAGCGAGAGCGAGAGCAAGAGCAGGGCCGGGAGGAGAGCGAGTGCAGGGCCGGGGAGGAGAGTGAGCGAGCGCGAGCTCAGAGTGCAGGGAAGGGGAGAGAGAGAGAGAGAGAAAGCGAGCGAGCGCGAGCTCAGTGAAGTGAGGGGGGGGAGAGAGAGAGAGAGAGAGAGAGAGAGAGTGCAGGATAAGAGAGCTCAGAGTGCAGGGAGAGAGAGAGAGAGAGAGAGAGAGAGATAATGTGTGTGTAAGAACATAAGAACATAAGAATTAGGAACAGCAGTAGGCCATCTAGCCCCTCGAGCCTGCTCCGCCATTCAATATCATGGCTGATCTGGTCGTGGACTCAGCTCCACTTACCCGCCCTCTCCCCGTAACCCTTAATTCCCTTATTGCTTAAAAATCTATCTATCTTTGACTTGAAAACATTCAATGAGCCAGCCTCAACTGCTTCCTTGGGCAGAGAATTCCACAGATTCACAACCCTCTGGGAGAAGAAATTCTTTCTCAACTCGGTTTTAAATTGGCTCCTCCGTATTTTGAGGCTGCGCCCCTAGTTCTAGTCTCCCCCACCAATGGAAACAACCTCTCTGCCTCTATCTTGTCTATCCCTTTCATGGTTTTAAATGTTTCTATAAGATCACCCCTCATCCTTCTGAACTCCAAGGAGTAAAGACCCAGTCTACTCAATCTATCATCATAAGGTAACCCCCTCATTTCTCGAATCAGCCTAGTGAATTGTCTCTGAACCCCTTCCAAAGCTAGTATATCCTTCCTTAAGTAAGCTGACCATAACTGCACGCAGTACTCCAGGTGCGGCCTTACCAATACCTTATACAGTTGCAGCAACACCTCCCTGCTTTTGTACTCCATCCCTTTCGCAATGAAGGCCAACATTCCATTTGCCTTCCTGATTACCTGCTGCACCTGCAAACTAACCTTTTGGGATTCATGCACAAGGACCCCCAGGTCCCTCTGCACCACAGCATGTTGTAATTTCTCCCCATTCAAATAATATTCCCTTTTACTGTTTTTTTTCCCCAAGGTGGATGACCTCACACTTTCCGACATTGTATTCCATCTGCCAAACCTTAGCCCATTCGCTTAACCTATCCAAATCTCCTTGCAGCCTCTCTGAGTCCTCTACACAACCCGCTTTCCCACTAATCTTAGTGTCATCTGCAAATTTTGTTGCACTACACTCTGTCCCCTATGTATATTGTAAACAGTTGTGGTCCCAGTACTGATCCCTGTGGCACACCACTAACCACTGATTTCCAACTGGAAAAGGACCCATTTATCCAGACTCTCTGCTTTCTGTTCGCCAGCCAATTCTCTATCCATGCTAATACATTTCCTCTGACTCCGCGTATCTTTATCTTCTGCAGTAACCTTTTGTGTGGCACCTTATTGAATGCCTTTTGGAAATCTAAATACACCACATCCATTGGTACACCTCTATCCACCATGCTTGTTATATCCTCAAAGAATTCCAGTAAGTTAGTTAAACATGATTTCCCTTTCATGAATCCATGCTGCGTCTGCTTGATTGCACTATTCCTATCCAGATGTCCCGCTATTTCTTCCTTAATGATAGTTTCAAGCATTTTCCCTACTACAGATGTTAAACTAACCGGCCTATAGTTACCTGCCTTTTGCCTGCCCCCTTTTTTAAACAGAGGCGTTACATTAGCTGCTCTCCAATCCGCTGGTACCTCCCCAGAGTCCAGAGAATTTTGGTAGATTATAACAAATGCATCTGCTATAACTTCCGCCATCTCTTTTAATACCCTGGGATGCATTTCATCAGGACCAGGGGACTTGTCTACCTTCAGTCCCATTAGTCTGTCCAGCACTACCTCCCTAGTGATAGTGATCATCTCAAGGTCCTCCCTTCCCACATTCCTATGACCAGCAATTTTTGGCATGGTTTTTGTGTCTTCCACTGTGAAGACGGAAGCAAAATAATTGTTTAAGGTCTCAGCCATTTCCACATTTCCCATTATTAAATCCCCTTTTCATCTTCTAAGGGACCAACATTTACTTTAGTCACTCTTTTCCGTTTTATATATCTGTAAAAGCTTTTACTATCTGTTTTTATGTTTTGCGCAAGTTTATCTTCGTAATCTATCTTCCCTTTCTTTATTGCTTTTTTAGTCATTCTTTGCTGTTGCTTAAAATTTTCCCAATCCTCTAGTTTCCCACTAACCTTGGCCACCTTATACGCATTGGTCTTTGATTTGATACTTTCCTTTATTTCCTTGGTTATCCACGGCTGGTTATCTCTTCTCTTGCCGCCCTTCTTTTTCACTGGAATATATTTTTGTTGTGCATTATGAAAGAGCTCCTTAAAAGTCCTCCACTGTTCCTCAATTGTGCCACCGTTTAGTCCTTGTTTCCAGTCTACTTTAGTCAACTCTGCCCTCATCCCACTGTAGTCCCCTTTGTTCAAGCATAGTACGCTCGTTTCTGACACAACTTCCTCATCCTCAATCTGTATTACAAATTCAACCATATTGTGATCACTCATTCCGAGAGGATCTTTTACGAGGAGATCGTTTATTTTTCCTGTCTCGTTACACAGGACCAGATCCAAAATGGCTTGCTCCCTTGTAGGCTCTGTTACATACTGTTCTAAGAAACAATCCCGTATGCATTCTATGAATTCCTCCTCCAGGCTACCCCCTGCGATTTGATTTGACCAATCGATATGTAGGTTAAAATCCCCCATAACTACTGCCGTTCCTTTTTCACATGCCTCCATTATTCCCTTGATTATTGCCCGCCCCACCATGAAGTTATTATTTGGGGGCCTATAAACTACGCCGACCAGTGACTTTTTCCCCTTACTATCTCTAATCTCCACCTACAGTGATTCAACATTTTGTTCATTGGAGCCAATATCATCTCTCACAACTGCCCTGATATCATCCTTTATTAACAGAGCTACCCCACCTCCTTTCCCTTCTTGCCTATCTTTCTGAATCGTCAGATACCCCTGTATGTTTAATTCCCAGTCTTGGCCACCTTGCAACCATGTTTCTGTAATGGCCACCAAATCATACCCATTTGTAATGATTTGTGCCATCAACTCATTTACTTTATTTCTAATGCTGCGTGCATTTAGGTAGAGTGTTTTCATCCTAGTTTTTAAACCATGATTTTTAGTTTTTACCCCTCCTGCAGCCCTTTTATATTCAGTGGCCCTTTTTGTTTCTTGCCTTTGGTTTCTCTGCCCTCCACTTTTACTCATCTCTTTTCTGTCTTTTGTTTTTGTCTCCTTTTTGTTTCCCTCTGTCTCCCTGTATTGGTTCCCATCCCCCTGCCATATTAGTTTAACTCCTCACCAACAGCACTGGCAAACACTCCCCCTAGGACATTGGTTCCGTTCCTGCCCAAGTGCAGACCGTCCGGTTTGTACTGGTCCCACCTCCCCCAGAACCTGTTCCAATGCCCCACGTGTGTGTGAGGGAGAGAGCCCTGGTTACATGGGGCGATAGATAGATAGATAGATAGATAGAGAGAGACAGACAGACAGACAGACAGAGAGAGAGACCTGGTTACGGGGAAGGGAGAGAAAAAGAGTGAGCCAGTGCAGGGTACAAAGGCAGAAACACAGAGAAATAGCCCATGATACAGGAGTGAGAGAGACAGCAAGCAGGGAGGAATGAGTGAGTGCTGGATACAGTAACAGTTACTGACAGGCTGGAAAAGTGGGGAAGGAAAAAGTGAAATAGATAGGGAGTGGGTATCTGGGACTGCGAAGCAGGGATCGAGTGATGGTGTGAATGAATGAAATAGGGATTAGGTTTGAGCGGGAGGTACAATCAAAGCCAAAGTGTATCAGGAGGGAAGTAAAGAGCGAGACGGTGTTACTGTAGCCGGTGACTGATGGTCAGAGTGTGGAGGGAGAGTCGGTGACTGATGGTCAGAGTGTGGAGGGAGAGTCGGTGACTGATGGTCAGAGTGTGGAGAGAGAGTCGGTGACTGATGGTCAGAGTGTGGAGGGAGAGTCGGTGACTGATGGTCAGAGTGTGGAGGGAGAGTCGGTGACTGATGGTCAGAGTGTGGAGGGAGAGTCGGTGACTGATGGTCAGAGTGTGGAGGGAGAGTCGGTGACTGATGGTCAGAGTGTGGAGGGAGAGTCGGTGACTGATGGTCAGAGTGTGGAGGGAGAGTCGGTGACTGAAGGTCAGAGTGTGGAGGGAGAGTCGGTGACTGATGGTCAGAGTGTGGAGGGAGAGTCGGTGACTGATGGTCAGAGTGTGGAGGGAGAGTCGGTGACTGATGGTCAGAGTGTGGAGGGAGAGTCGGTGACTGACGGTCAGAGTGTGGAGGGAGAGTCGGTGACTGATGGTCAGAGTGTGGAGGGAGAGTCGGTGACTGATGGTCAGAGTGTGGAGGGAGAGTCGGTGACTGATGGTCAGAGTGTGGAGGGAGAGTCGGTGACTGATGGTCAGAGTATGGAGAGAGAGTCGGTGACTGATGGTCAGAGTGTGGAGGGAGAGTCGGTGACTGATGGTCAGAGTATGGAGAGAGAGTCGGTGACTGATGGTCAGAGTGTGGAGGGAGAGTCGGTGACTGACGGTCAGAGTGTGGAGGGAGAGCCGGTGACTGATGGTCAGAGTGTGGAGGGAGTCGGTGACTGATGGTCAGAGTGTGGAGGGAGAGTCGGTGACTGATGGTCAGAGTGTGGAGGGAGAGTCGGTGACTGATGGTCAGAGTGTGGAGGGAGAGTCGGTGACTGATGGTCAGAGTGTGGAGGGAGAGTCGGTGACTGATGGTCAGAGTGTGGAGGGAGAGTCGGTGACTGATGGTCAGAGTGTGGAGGGAGTCGGTGACTGATGGTCAGAGTGTGGAGAGAGAGTCGGTGACTGATGGTCAGAGTGTGGAGGGAGAGTCGGTGACTGATGGTCAGAGTGTGGAGGGAGAGTCGGTGACTGATGGTCAGAGTGTGGAGGGAGAGTCGGTGACTGATGGTCAGAGTGTGGAGGGAGAGTCGGTGACTGATGGTCAGAGTGTGGAGGGAGAGTCGGTGACTGATGGTCAGAGTGTGGAGGGAGAGTCGGTGACTGATGGTCAGAGTGTGGAGGGAGAGTCGGTGACTGATGGTCAGAGTGTGGAGAGAGAGTCGGTGACTGATGGTCAGAGTGTGGAGAGAGAGTCGGTGACTGATGGTCAGAGTGTGGAGGGAGAGTCGGTGACTGATGGTCAGAGTGTGGAGGGAGAGCCGGTGACTGATGGTCAGAGTGTGGAGGGAGAGTCGGTGACTGATGGTCAGAGTGTGGAGGGAGAGTCGGTGACTGATGGTCAGAGTGTGGAGGGAGAGTCGGTGACTGATGGTCAGAGTGTGGAGAGAGAGTCAGTGACTGATGGTCAGAGTGTGGAGAGAGAGTCGGTGACTGATGGTCAGAGTGTGGAGAGAGAGTCGGTGACTGATGGTCAGAGTGTGGAGGGAGAGTCGGTGACTGATGGTCAGAGTGTGGAGGGAGTCGGTGACTGATGGTCAGAGTGTGGAGGGAGAGTCGGTGACTGATGGTCAGAGTGTGGAGGGAGAGTCGGTGACTGATGGTCAGAGTGTGGAGGGAGAGTCGGTGACTGATGGTCAGAGTGTGGAGGGAGTCGGTGACTGATGGTCAGAGTGTGGAGGGAGAGTCGGTGACTGATGGTCAGAGTGTGGAGGGAGAGTCGGTGACTGATGGTCAGAGTGTGGAGGGAGAGTCGGTGACTGATGGTCAGAGTGTGGAGGGAGAGTCGGTGACTGATGGTCAGAGTGTGGAGAGAGAGTCGGTGACTGATGGTCAGAGTGTGGAGGGAGAGTCGGTGACTGATGGTCAGAGTGTGGAGGGAGAGTCGGTGACTGATGGTCAGAGTGTGGAGAGAGAGTCGGTGACTGATGGTCAGAGTGTGGAGGGAGTCGGTAACTGATGGTCAGAGTGTGGAGGGAGAGTCGGTGACTGATGGTCAGAGTGTGGAGGGAGAGTCGGTAACTGATGGTCAGAGTGTGGAGGGAGAGTCGGTGACTGATGGTCAGAGTGTGGAGGGAGTCGGTGACTGATGGTCAGAGTGTGGAGGGAGAGTCGGTGACTGATGGTCAGAGTGTGGAGAGAGAGTCGGTGACTGATGGTCAGAGTGTGGAGGGAGAGTCGGTGACTGATGGTCAGAGTGTGGAGGGAGAGTCGGTGACTGATGGTCAGAGTGTGGAGAGAGAGTCGGTGACTGATGGTCAGAGTGTGGAGGGAGAGTCGGTGACTGATGGTCAGAGTGTGGAGAGAGAGTCGGTGACTGATGGTCAGAGTGTGGAGGGAGAGTCGGTGACTGATGGTCAGAGTGTGGAGGGAGAGTCGGTGACTGATGGTCAGAGTGTGGAGGGAGAGTCGGTGACTGATGGTCAGAGTGTGGAGGGAGAGTCGGTGACTGATGGTCAGAGTGTGGAGAGAGAGTCGGTGACTGATGGTCAGAGTGTGGAGAGAGAGTCGGTGACTGATGGTCAGAGTGTGGAGGGAGAGTCGGTGACTGATGGTCAGAGTGTGGAGGGAGAGTCGGTGACTGATGGTCAGAGTGTGGAGGGAGAGTCGGTGACTGATGGTCAGAGTGTGGAGGGAGAGTCGGTGACTGATGGTCAGAGTGTGGAGGAAGAGTCGGTGACTGATGGTCAGAGTGTGGAGGGAGAGTCGGTGACTGATGGTCAGAGTGTGGAGAGAGAGTCGGTGACTGATGGTCAGAGTGTGGAGGGAGAGTCGGTGACTGATGGTCAGAGTGTGGAGGGAGAGTCGGTGACTGATGGTCAGAGCGTGGAGGGAGAGTCGGTGACTGATGGTCAGAGTGTGGAGGGAGAGTCGCTGACTGATGGTCAGAGTGTGGAGGGAGAGTCGGTGGCTGACAGGGTCAGAGTGTGGAGGGAGAGTCGGTGACTGATGGTCAGAGTGTGGAGGGAGAGTCGGTGGCTGACAGGGTCAGAGTGTGGAGGGAGAAGGGACTATATCTCCCTTTGAATATCTCGACTTTCCCACACTCATTGAGAGAGGAAATGATCCACTTTGAAGTTACAGTGTAGTCACGCTGCATTTGAGTGTGAGGAGAGAAATGCGGCAGTGAGGAGAGAAGGGAGTAATAGGGCTAGTATAGTCCTAGTATTAGGCAGTCCCTCGTGTCAAGGATGACCTGCTTCCACACCAAAAAAAGATGAGTTCACGGATGTTTCAATGAGGGACCTGACATTCTAGGTCCCAAGCTACATCTTGAAGGGTGGAAGATGTGTGTGAAGTGAGTGTGTGTCAGGATATCTATGACCTAGAAACAGAGTATTGCCACCACGGATGGCAGGATGCTGGGGGTGGTGTGAATACAGGGATCGCAGGAGCAGAACATGGCTGTAATGCAAAGAGGCTGCTTGCAGGAAAGCACACGGGTGGCAGTGCAGCAAGGGTTAAAACCCAGACGTATCGAGAAGTGTGTGTGACTGAAGTCCAAATAGTGAGGAAGTAAGCATGGTTGAAGGGGAGGTACCCATCCCTGCCATGCAAATAATAGAGTTTGACCTATAGTAAGCACTATTGGCACCTGACGTTTAGTGTTGGATGTATGAAATTTCCATATTATATTCAGCTGAACGATAAAGAGCAGCCAGCCGTGCAAATGTAGATTGTATTCCCAGCCTGCGTGGTGTCTGTTTTAAGCTGTGTTAACACTAGGGTGAAGTGCAGGTGAGTACAGGTCTGCCACGGGGGGTGGCAGGGATGGAAGCATTTTTAGATGAATTAAAAATAGCGCACAACATTAGTTTAAGTGCGATTTTTATTTTCCCCCCTTTCTATAGTGTATCGAGACGCATAAACGAGCAAATCTGATGAGCACGCCTGTAAGAGTACAGGAGAAGTTTCAGCAATTCTGCGGGCCGGGGCAGACCTGTTATGCTGCTGAACTGTAGACTAACTGGCCGTGCATTATCCAGGGGGAGGTTTACGCTGAACTCGGGGCAACGTGCTGTAAGATCGTACGACCGAGTGGAACCATGGAGGCTGAGGCACCAGATTTACCTGTAGAGGTAAGGCGACTTCATTGTGCTTTTAATTGGACTTGTATGACAAGGTTGTGTCATTCCTGCTTTACCTCTAGACTTGATTATTCCAGCGCTCTCCTGGCCAACCTCCCACCTTGCACCCTCCGTAACTTGAGCTCATCAGAAACACTGCTGCCCGTGTCCCATTCACCCATCACCCTTTTCCTACATTACAGCAGTGACTACACTCCAAAAGTACTTCATTGGCTGTAAAGCGCTTTGAGACGTCTGGTGGTCGTGAAAGGCGCTATATAAATCCAAGTCCTCCTTTTTTTTTCTTTTCTTCCTCCCTGACTTACATTACCTCGATTTTTATAATTCTCATCCTGGTTTTCAAGTCCCTCCATGCCCTGTGAAGCGCACTGGTTTGGTTAACTACGTTAAAGACGCTAGATAAGTGCAAGTTGTTGAGATTCTAAATTGGATCATCAGTTTCTTTACTGCAGACTTGTGATTCTATCAGTTTAATAAAGGGTTTTCATAGAGTAGATAGGCAGGAGGGTCGGTAACCAAAGGACATACCAAAGCAAATGGTGAGGAGGACACACAAAATCTGCAAAGTGATATAGAGAGGCTAAGTGAGTGGGCAGAAATTTGGCAGATGGAGTATAATGTGGGAAACTTTGGCAGAAAAAAATAGAGAATCAAATTCTAATTTTAAATGGAAAAAAATTGCAAAGTGCTGCAGTACAGAGGGATCTGGGGGTCCTTGTGCATGAAACACAAGAAGTTAGTATGCAGGTACAGCAAGTTATCAGGAAGGCAAATGGAATGTTGGCCTTTATTGCAAGGGGGATAGAGTATAAAAGCAGAGAAGTCCTGCTACAATTGTACAGGGTATTGGTGAGACCACATCTGGAGTACTGAATACAGTTTTGGTCTCCGTATTTAAGGAGGGATATACTTGCATTGAAAGCTGTTCAGAGAAGGTTCACCTAGGTTGATTCCGGAGATGAGGGGGTTGACCTATGAAGTTGAGTAGATTGGGCCTATGCTCATTGGAGTTCAGAAGAGGTGATCTTATCGAAACATATAAGATAATGAGGGGGCTCGACAATATGGATGCAGAGTGGATATTTCCACTCATAGGAAAAACTAAAACTGGGGGACATAGTCTCAGAATAAGAGGCCGCCCATTTAAAACTGAGATGAGGAGGAATTTCTTCTCTCGGAGGGTTGCAAATCAGTGGAATTCTCTGCCCCATCATTGGATCATTGAATATTTTTAAGATACAGATTTTTGAGCAATAAGGGAGTGTAGGGTTATGGGGAGCGGGCAGGGAAGTGGAGCTGAGCCCATGATCAGATCAGCCATGATGCCAATGGTGCTTAATATGGGTCAAACTCCACACACACTTTCTATTATTTGCATGGCAGGGATGGGTACCTCCCCTTCGACCATGTCTACTTCCTCACTATTTGGACTTCAGTCACACACACTTCTCGATACGTCTGGGGTGGGGTTTAACCCTTGCTGCACTGCCACCCGTGTGCTTTCCTGTAAGCAGCCTCTTTGCATTACAGCCATGTTCTGCTCCTGCGATCGGTGCCCCTGTATTCACACCACCCCCAGCATCCTGCCATCCGTGGTGGCAATACTCTGTTTCTAGGTCATAGATATCCTGACACCCACTCACTTCACACACGCACGTTCAGACATTTTCCACCCTTCTCGATGTGGTGAGGGACCTGACATTCTAGGTCCCGAGCTGTGAACATCTGTGAACTCATCTTTTTTTGGTGTGGAAGCAGGTCATCCTTGACACGAGTGACTGCCTAATACTACTACTATATTAGCCCTATTACTCCCTTCTGCTCAATGTGTTACTGTGGTCCTCACTGTCGCATTACTCTCCTCCCACTCTGGGACAGAGAATTCCACAGATTTGCAACTTTCTGAGAGAAGAAATCCCTCCTCATCTCAGTTTTAAATGGACGATCTCTTATTCTACAACTATGCCCCTAGTTCTAGATGGCCCCATGAGTGGAAATACTCTCTCTGCATCTACTTTGTCAAGCCCCTTCATAATCCCCGGAATCAACCTCGTGAACCTTCTCTGAACTGCCTCCAATGCAAGTATATCCCCCCTTAAATACGGAGACCAAAACTGTATGCAGTACTCCAGGTGTGGCCTCACCAATACCCTGTACATTTGTAGCAGGACTTTCCTGCTCCTGTACTTCACCCCTTGCAATAAAAGCCAAGATTCCATTGGCCTTCCTGATCACTTGCTGTATCTGCATGCTAACCTTTTTGTGTTTCATGCACCAGGACCCCCAGGTCCAGCTGTATTGCAGCATTTTGCAATCTTTCTCCATTTAAATAATAACTTGCTCCTCAATTTTTTTTTTCATCAGTTCACCATCACCATTTTGTTTTAGTGCATTTTCAGAGGATGGTCAATGTAGACCTGGGGTGGCTTTTATCCCCCAAAACAGCCAGTTTTCAGGCTTCCCGCCCACAGAGAGGTTGTGTGTTTAAGATTTCCGCCAGGAGAGCGGTGAGGTGAGTTTGCACCAGCAGTATGATTCATAGTGTAAGCAGCAAGTTCCTGTTTCAAATTCTATAAACGCAGTGAAAGTGAGTGGCGTCTTTATCATTTTATGTATGGCGGGAATAGTGGCATATGATTCACTGTTTTATACTCTTCATTTACCTGTTTTATTTAATTAAACTGTCTGTTGCTTTTGAGCCAGATTCTCAGTCTGATACAAGTTCTTGTTCAGTTCTTTCGAAGACTGAGAAATCAGCTGGTGGCCTGTGATACATTCCAATCGCTGAAAGGGTTTTTCTATTGTGATTCCTGAGTTCTTGCTAGTGTTGACCTAGATACTGGGCCAGTCCACACTGCGTTATGTGTGCGCGCTAGGTCCGTGCAGCAGAGCTGGTCTCCAGTCGTCTTGGGTAATCCTTGCCACTGGACCAAGACCTAGCTCTGTCAAGCCCGCGTGGTGGCTGGTGTGCAACGGCAACCACACGTTAAAAAAAATCCATGCACAGGCATCTTCCACCCTTCAATATGTAGTTCGGGATCTGGAACATTGAAACACCTGTGAACTCATCCCTTTTTGATGTGGAAGCAAGCCGTCCTCGCTTCGAGGGACCGCCTATGGTGATGATGAGGGGGTAGAAAAGAGGAAACTGGTCTGTAAGGGGATGAGATCCTCTTACGATGCTGGGAAGGGAAGTTGGTTGTGGGCGGGTGATGCAGTACAGTGCGACCTGGGGGTCCTGGTACATGAAATTCAAGAGGATCGTTTATTTATGTGGACTTGTATTTACTCTGTACAACCACCAGAGGGCTCATCCTCTGGAGTCCCAAGGGATCCCATAATCCCTTGGGAGCACAGGTATGTAAGGAGGCTTCAACGGTTGGAGAGGCACTCTGGAGACCTGCAATAAAAGACTGGTCACTTTACTTTGAGCTCACCGTGTTCAGTCTGACTCTTTCTCCATACACAACAGCTGGCGACGAGATACAGATAGCGAACCCAACGATGCAGAGAACAGTGGGCATCCTGGAGAAATTTTCGGAGGGAGATGATTGAGAAACTTTTGTGGAGCGACTCGACCAATACTTCATGGCCAATGAGCTAGATGGGGAAGAGAGCGCTGCCAAAGGAAAGGCGATCCTCCTCACCGTCTGTGGGGCACCAACGCATAGCCTCATGAAGAATCTGCTCACTCCAGCAAAACCCACGGAGAAATCGTACGACGATTTGTGCACACTGGTCCAAGAGCATTTGAACCCGAAGGAAAGCGTTCTGATGGCGAGGTACCAGTTCTACACCTACAAAAGGTCTGAAGATCAGGAAGTGGCGAGTTATGTCACCGAGCTAAGACGCCTTGCAGGACATTGCAAATTTGAAGGACATTTTGTACTTGGCATTGTCCACGAAACCATACTTGGCAAACTTTTGCCTATAGAGACCCCAACCTTGAGTATAGTATAGTAGTATAGTATTGGGCAGTCCCTTGTGTCGAGGATGACCCGCTTCCACACCAAAAAGGGATGAGTTCACAGGTGTTTCAATGAGGAACCTGACATTCTAGGTCCCGAACTACATCCTGAAGGGTGGAAGATGCCTGTGCTTGGATTCTTTTAACGTGGTGTGGCCGTTGCACATCAGCCACCACACGGGCTTGACAGAGCTAGGTCTTGATCCAGTGGCAAGGGTTAACCAAGACGACTGGAGACCAAGCTCTGCTGCACGGACCTAGTGTGCACACATGCTCCTACTATCCACAGATCGCAGAGTGGGCTGGCCCGTGCTGCTCCTGGGCCCTCGCCTCTTCTGGGCCCCGATCACGACGCTTCTGGGCCCCGATCTCTTACCGCTCCTCCTCCCCAATCAAAAATGGAGCAGTCATTAACAGCCATAGCAATAGCCCAGGCATTCGTTGCCACCAGTGACAATACGAAGCAAATCTCTCAGCACACAAGTGCTGCTACAAGTACTGTGAACAAAGTGATGATTTTGAATCGTAACGTACAGGGCAGGTCACACATACCTGCAGCTGCACGTCCGCAAATGACTGAGTCCACCATCAAGGGTGATGAATGCAAAGCCATTAACACCTTGTTGGCGCTGCGGGGGTGATCATCGATTCCATTCATGCCGATTCAAAGAGTACGTTTGCAAGGGCTGTGGAACAATGGGACACGTCCAACGAGTGTGCAGGCAAGCTGCTAAGGCTGTTAAACCTGCAAACCACCATGTTGCAGAGGAGGACAGATCCACGGAGGGTCACGACGAACCAGAGCCTCAGACCGAGGAGGCAGAGGTACATGGGGTGCACACATTTACCATGAATTGTCCCCCGATAATGGTGAATATTGAACTAAATGGACTCCCGGTGTCAATGGAGCTGGACACGGGCGCGAACCAATCCATCATAGGCAAAAAGATTTTCGAAAGGTTGTGGTGCAACAAGGCCTCAAGGCCAGTCTTAACTCCAGTTGGCATGAAACTAAGAACTTACACGAGAGAACTGATTCCTGTAGTCGGCAGTGCTACCGTAAAGGTCTCCTACGATGGAGCGGTGCACAAGCTACCATTCTGGGTGGTACCGGGCGATGGTCCCACACTGCTCGGCAGGAGCTGGTTGGGAAAGATAATGGCCTTGCTGGAACTGGGACGACGTCAGAGCGCGATCGCCCGCTGACGACACTTCGTGTGCCCAGGTCTTAAACAAATTTCCTTCGCTGTTCGAACCAGGCATGGGAAATTCCAAGGAACAAAAGTGCAGATCCACCTAATTCCGGGGGCACGACCCATCCATCACAAGGCGAGAGCATTAACGTACATGATGAGAGAAAGGGTAGAGATCGAGCTAGACCGGCTGAAAAGAGAGGGCATCATTTCACCGATTGAGTTCAGCGAGTGGGCCAGTCTTATTGTCCCAGTTCTCAAGGGAGAAGGCACCGTCAGAATCTGTTTACAAAGTAAATACCAATTGTTTCTCCCTGCAGGACCAATATCCACTACCAAAGGCCGACTACCTGTTTGCAGCACTGGCGGGAGGAAAGACATTCACGAAGCTGGATCTGACTTTAGCCTACATGACGCAGGAACTGGAGGAATCATCGAAGGCCCTCACCTGCATCAACACGCACAAGGGTCTTTTTGTTTATAACAGATGCCTGGTTGGAATCCGATCAGCGGCGGCGATATTCCAGAGAAACATGGAAAGTTTACTGAAGTCGGGCCCGCACACCGTGGTCTTCCAGGACGACATCTTGGTCACAGGTCAAAACACAGTCGAGCACCTGCAGAACCTGGAGGAGGTTCTTAGTCGACTCGACCGCGTGGGGCTCAGGTTAAAACGCTCGAAGGGCGTTTTCCTGGCACCTGAAGTGGAGTTCTTGGGAAGGAGGATTGCGATGGACGGCATCAGGCTCACTAACGTGAAGACGGAGGCAATCGAGAACGCACCGAGGCCACAGAACGTGACGGAGATGCGGTCGTTTCTGGGACTCTTGAACTACTTTGGTAACTTCTTACTGGGTCTCAGCACCCTGCCAGAACCACTACATGTCTTATTACGAAAAGGGGGCAAATCGGTTTGGGGCAAAAGCCAAGAAAATGCCTTTGTAAAAGCGAGAAAATTGTTATGCTCAAACAAATTGCTTATGTTGTATGATCCATGTAAGCGTTTGGTACTAGCATGTGATGCGTCGTCATATGGCGTCGGGTGTGTGTTGCAACAAGCTAATGGTTTCGGGAAACTGCAACCGGTTGCTTATGCATCCAGGAGTCTGTCTTAAGGCTGAAAGAGCCTACAGCATGATTGAAAAAGAAGCGTTAGCGTGTGTCTATGGGGTAAAGAAAATGCATCAATACCTGTTTGGGCTAAAATTCGAATTGGAAACTGACCATAAGCCACTTATATCCCTGTTTTCCGAGAGTAAAGGGATGAATACCAACGCATCGGCCCACATCCAGAAATGGGCGCTCACGTTGTCCGCATACAACTACGCCATCCACCACATGCCAAGCACAGAAAACTGCGCCGATGCTCTCAGTAGGCTGCCATTGCCCACCACGGGGGTGCAAATGGCGCAGCCCGCAGATCTAGCCATGGTTATGGAAGCATTTGAGAGTGAGCAATTATCCGATACTGCCCGGCAGATCAAAACCTGGACAAGCCAGGACCCCTTATTATCTCTAGTCAAAAGCTGTGTGCTTCACGGGAGCTGGTCCAGTGACCCAGTGGAAATACAGGAAGAGATAAAGCTGTTCCAGCGGCGCAAAGATGAAATGTCTATACAGGCAGACTGTCTTCTGTGGGGCAATCGAGTAGTGGTCCCCAAGAAGGGCAGAGACACCTTCATCAATGACCTCCACAGTACCCACCCAGGCATCGTAATGATAGCCAGATCCCACGTGTGGTGGCCCGGTATCGATGTGAACTTGGAGTCCTGCGTTCACAGATGTAATACATGCTCGCAGTTAAGCAATGTACCCAGGGAGGCGCCGCTAAGTTTATGGTCTTGGCCCTCCTAACCGTGGTTGAGGGTATACGTTGACTATACAGGCCAGTTCTTGGGTAAAATGTTCCTTGTGGTTGTAGATGCGTACTCCCAAGTGGATTGAATGTGAGATAATGTCGGCTAGCACGTCCGCTGCCACTACTGAAAGCCTGCGGGCCATGTTTGCCACACATGGCTTGCCCGATGACCTGGTGAGTGACAACGGGCCATGTTTTACCAGTGCTGAGGTCAAAGAATTCATGACTCGTAATGGGATCAAACATGTTACATCTGCCCCGTTTAAACCAGCGTCCAATGGCCAGGCAGAGAAAGCAGTGCAAATCATCAAGCAAGGCTTGAAGAGGTTAACTGAAGGTTCACTGCAGACTCGCCTATCCCGAGTCCTGCTTAGCTACCGCACGAGACCCCACTCACTCACTGGGATCCCACCTGCTGAACTGCTCATGAAAAGAGTGCTTAAGACAAGGCTCTCGTTAGTTCACCCTGATCTACATGAACAGGTAGAGAGCAGGCGGCTTCAACAAAGTGCATACCATGATAGCGCAAATGTGTCACACGAGATTGAAATCAATGATTCTGTATTTGTATTAAATTATGGACAAGGTCCCAAGTGGCTTCCCGGCACAGTCGTGGCCAAAGAGGGGAGCAGGGTGTTTCGGATCAAACTTTCAAATTGACTCATTCACTGGAAACACGTGGACCAAATCAAACTCAGATTCACGGACTATCCTGAGCAACCCACCTTGGACCCAACCTTTTTTGATCCCCCAACATACACAGCAGTAACAACCGGTACCACAGTTGACCACGAAGCAGAACCCATCATCCACAGCAGCCCTGCAGGGCCGAACACACCAGGCAGTCTAGCAAGGCCAGCTGCACAGCAGCCCAGCGAGGGCCCAACAAATGATTCAACAACACCAGCTTTCACACTTTCAACTAGGGCAAGAAGGGCCCCAGATCGACTCACATTGTAAATAGTTACACTATTGACTTTGGGTGAGGGGGGGGGAAGAGACTGTTGTTATATATGTAGACTTGCATTTACGCTGTACAGCCACTAGAGGGCTAATCCTCTGGAGTCCCAAGGGATCCCATAATTCCTTGGGAGCACAGGTATTTAAGAAGGCTTCACATGTTGGAGAGGCACTCTGGAGACCTGCAATAAAAGACTAAGGTCACACTTTACTTTGAGCTCACAGTGTTCAGTCTGACTCTTTCTCCATACACTACAGTTAGTATGCAGGTACAGCAAGGGATCAGGAAGGCCAGTGGTATCTTCGCCTTTATTGCAAAAGGGATGGAGTATAAAAGCAGGGAAATCTTACTACAGCTATATAAGGTATTGATGAGGCCACACCTGGAATACTGCGTACAGTTTTGGTTTCCATATTTACGAAAGGATATACTTGCTTTGGAGGCAGTTCAGAGAAGGTTCACTAGGTTGATTCTGGAGATGAGGGGGTTGACTTATGAGGAAAGGTTGAGTAGGTTGGGCCTCTACTCATTGGAATTCAGAAGAATGAGAGGTGATCTTATCAAAACGTATAAGATTATGAGGGGGCTTGACAAGGTGGATGCAGAGAGGATGTTTCCACTGATGGGGGAGACTAGAACTAGAGGGTATAATCTTAGAATAAGGGGCCGCCCACTTAAAACTGAGATGAGGAGAAATTTCTTCTCGGAGGGTTGTGAATCTGTGGAATTCGCTGCCTCCGAGAGTTGTGGAAGCTGGGACATTAAATAAATTTAAGACAGAAATAGACAGTTTTTTAAATGATAAGGGGTTATGGGGAGTGGGCGGGGAAGTGGAGCTGAGTCCGTGATCAGATCAGCCGTGATCTTATTGAATGGCGGAGCAGGCTTGAGGGGCCTTATGGCCTACTCCTGTTCCTATTTCTGATGTTCTTATGAACCTGGTGTATTCACTAATGCCCCTGTGTGGGTGGAGTCTGCAATGGGTGAATGGAAGCCTGGTGTACCATTGTGGGAGTACCATCACCACAAGGACTGTAGACCACCAGCACATCTCGGGGCAACTGGGCCTGCCAGCATTATCCATATCCTGGGAACAGATATTAAAAGTGAGCTCATGTAATAGGGTTTCACTTCAAGTCGCCCTGATGTGTTCGAAAACCCTCCTCCGTTCCCGAGCATTATTGTGGCATAATGTTTCAGTGCTGCTAGCTTCGTAGTGCCGCAGGAAGAAGCGCAGTGCTGAATGTACAGTAAACATTCCTGGGATTGTCTCGTCTTTAACCTCAGGCCATAAATCCAGTTGATTTGTGTGTGAAAGACTGTTTTTATTGTAGGCTAACGACTTGTGTTAGTTCAACTTTTGAAACAGCATGACCGATATAAAATGCCACCTTGCAAGACCTACAACATGTGGCCCCTCTAGTGGGGATTTTTGTTGTTGTCAACTTTTGCCTGAAGGTGCTGCCTCTCGCTAGGTTTTCCCCAGTTGGCTGTTTTCCACACAAGTTTGGATGGCGAGCGTGCGCAGGCTTGTCACTTCCTAGATAGATGAGTTTGGTCATGTCTGCCTGTGGACACCTTCCTGTGGTGGGAGGGGAGTGCGGGGGTGGATCTCGCTCCTCAGCGAATGCGTCTGTCTGAAGTTGCTAACTTGATAAACCATAGACCAAATGAGCTATAAATCGGGGATGATCGATTCTGTGTTCTACCTGCACATCTTTTACAAAGAGTCCTTCCAAACAGTTTTGTTCTAATGCCTCCTTGTCCCCAGTTGTCCGCTCTGCTAAAGAAAGACTTGCATTTATATAACGCCTTTCACGACCACCGGACGTCTTAAAGCACTTAACAGCCAATGAAATACTTTTGGAGTATAGTCACTGTTGTAAAGTGGGAAACACGGCAGCCAATTTGCACACAACAAGCTCCCACAAACAGCAATGTGATAGTGACCAGATAAACTGTTTTTGTTACGTTGATTGAGGAATAAATATTGGCAGCGACACCGGGGATAACTCCTCTTTGTCAAAATAGTGCCATGGGATCTTTTACATCCACCTAAGGTTTAACGTCTCATCTGAAAGACGGCACCTCCGACAGTGCAGCACTACCTCAGCACTGCACTGGAATGTCAGCCTAGATTTATGTGCTCAAGTCCCTGGAGTGGGATTTGAACCCACACACTGAGCCACAGCTGACAGTGCTTGGCTAAGGTGCAGACTTCTTTTTGAGTTTTACTCCACAGGCCTGGCAGCCCTTCACCAAATAGTCACGCTTCACGTGCGAACGTATGCTGGCTGTTCAAAATCCCAAAGAGTCACCACTCCGTCTCTCCCACCTTACCTCGCTGTGAATGTGCAGTTTTAACAGAAAACATTCTGCTGCCGAGTTTCTAAATTTATTCAAAGCCCAGGAGAATGTTAATGCTATTTAAACTTCACCATTCCCTCTTGAAGTGTCTGCTTTCAGCAGGTATTGGTGGTGCAGTGGTTGCCATTGCATCGGAGCAACAGGAATGAGTGGCTGGCATTAATATAGGTCATTGAACACTTAGACTGCCGCCCACAGCTATTTCCATCGCCTTTACCTACCTGTCCCAGACAGGGGAACGCTACAAAAACAGGGCGCTTTAGCAAACCACAAGCAAAAAAAGTCAAATGACCCAGATTGCGCGCTAGCAGGATGAGCTCCCTCAGTATTCAAACATGCCCCTGTATGTCCGAAGCCCAGCACGCTCATGGGTATAAAAGTTAGCCTTGCGTGGATTGTATTTTATGACTTCTAACTTGAATTTTATCAGAGGTTGCAAATTTTAAAATTCAAAAATTCTTAACATGCCCCGATCCTCCCTTCCAGCCTCTCCCATCCTGTTACTGCATTTATGCAGCTTCTAAATTTCATATATTCATCTGCAATTAATTTTGCAAGTGCAGATATGAAAATGGCCCTTGTCTGTCCGTGTGTTTGCTGTAATTCAATATTAAAAGAAAGAAAGACTTGCATTTATATAGCGCCTTTCACGATCACCGGAAGTCTCTGCGCTTTACAGCCAATGAAGTACTTGGGCACAATTAGGTCAGTGTACTATTAGGTCAGTGTTTATCTCCAGCTCACTCTCACACGAGAGAACATGGTGTTTGCGTGATCGTGCAGTTCCCTAGTGGCTGCTGCATTTGCCCACATAAGGCACTGCACTTTAGGGCAGAATCTGGGTCACATGCTTGGAATTTGAGGTTTGTTGAATTAGTGTATTGTTTTTGCATATTTGCCCCACATAGGACAAATATGTAAGACAATGGAAATATCTGATGACTATTCCGATGTGGGAAAGATCATCCACGATTGGTTCAAGAAAGTGGTGAGTGGAATCCTAAAGGCTAACGTGAAGCCAAGTAGGCAAGAACATGGCAACAACTCCCAGGGCGATGTTCGCCGTCGCCGTTCCCAGGGTCCCGTTCCCCAGCACCGTTCCCAGAGCGACTTTCACCATTACCGTTCCCAGGCGATGGTCGCCGTCCCCATTCCCAGGGCGATGGTCGCCGTCCCCGTTCCCAGGGCCCTGACAGGGACCAATCCATTTAATTCACAGTTGTGTCTGAGAACATGTTGGATTGGCCACTCTTTGAGTTTCAGATGTATTTAAATTCCCTTTTCCCAGGTCAGATTTTGAAGAGTATTTCTCAACCATTCTAGTTCAAATTGGGTAGTCTGTCTGATGGTATCGGTAGGCCACTGATTCTGTTCATAGTCAGCAACAAGCTGCCATGTTAAGGATAATGTTGTGACCTTGAGCCAGGTAAATTTTATATTGGAGTTTAGTGCCATTCTCATTATTTTCCATCTTCCAAGTAGAGCTTTGTACCTACTGTGAATCTGCAGTACATCATTACTTCTGTTCACTTATCCATTTACCGTTTTATAAATCTATTTGGCAGTTTGTAGTGTAAGCCAGGCTCCAGAAGCAATAGGAATACTAATGTTTATCCTGCTGCCGATCGGTATCGAGGGCACGAGATGTCACCAGCGGATTAAATGCAGCAACAAAGGTTTTCTACTTGACGCTTTGCTTGCTACGGGTTGCCCAGAAGTTGGCACTCTAGTGTGGGCATTGAGGCCTTGCCCACAGGAGGGGTCTGAGGTGCCCAACCTGGAGAATAAGTTGCCGAAAATGCAACAATAACTCATAGCAGAATCATAAAATCTTACAGCACAGAAGGAGAGGTCATTCGGCCCATTTGGTCCCACTCCTCCACTCTATCCCCATAGCCCTGCAAGCATCAATAAAATAGACGGGAAAGGTTGCAGTGGAGAAATAGCTTGTTGGCTGGAAGGGGAAAAGAAACCGCTGTCAGATGACCCTTTTCCTTGTCTCCAGCAGGAAATCCTTTTGTAAAGATCCACGTCTTCATGAAAAGTTTATTTTATTTTTCCAATTGCTTCCACCTATCTCTTCTGAAGACACTAACTTTACGTTGGGCTCCTGTTTGGTCGGTGCCAGCCTCCGAGGCATTCTTCCCCTGTGAGCTTGGACAGTGAGTCTGAGCATCGCGACTGTGCCATCCGAGTGGGTCACGGCTGCACACAACCTTGCCCTCAAGCACGTGGCCGCGCTTTCCAGAAGAGTTTGACTAGCTAGAGATCAGGGCCCCAAGTTTCCACACGCGGCAAAACAGGTGCCCCTCCGAGCTGGGCGCCCGTTTTTCGCGCCAAAAACGCGCTATTCTCGAGCGCTTTGCAGCTCGATGTCAGCTTGGCGCAGCGCCCAGGGGACGGAGCCTACCACTCGCGCCGATTTTGTAAGTCGGAGGAGGCGGGTACCATTTAAATGAGTTTTTTTCGTGCCGGCAACCCTGCGCGTGCGCGTTGGAGTGTTCGCGCACGCGCAGTGTGAAGGAAACATTGACACTCGGCCATTTTTGTAGTTCTTTGTAACTGTTCAATTTTTAACATTTTTTAATAAAAGCACATTGCCCTTCCATGATCAGCACTGAGGCTTCTTGCAGCAGTGAGAAGGCTGCAGGAAGCCTCAGAAGTTGAGGCAACCGTTTCCTGACGGGCCCGACCGACGGCAGGGGGGCTTTCCCCCCCCCCCCACCGTCGGGAATGGCTGCCTCAACTTCTGAGGCTTCCTGCAGCCTTCTCACTGCCTCCCCTCCGCTGCCGTCGGTCGGGCCCTCACTGCCTCCCCCCCGCTGCCGTCGGTCGGGCCCTCACTGCCTCCCCTCCCCTGCCGTCGGGAACGGCTGCTGCTGCTGATAACCAGAGGACACAGATTTCCCCCCCCCCCCCCACCACCCTCCCGCCTACCCCAAATCCCAGTCCAGTTGATCAGCTAACTCGGCACATAGTCTGAATGGAACCTAGGAGCTGCTGGGAGTTCTGGTCTGTACGGTTTAGCTGCTACACGAGAGTAGCGCACATGCTCACTCAGCTGTCTGGGAATGTCGGTGCACAAATAGGGCAAAAATATGTTTGGCACACGCACGTCATGAGCACGCAAATTGCACAAGGATGTGTTGGTTGGATACGACACTGTGGTGAAAATGATAGCTGCAAGTTCTAGAATTAGGGGGCATAATCTTAGAATAAGGGGCCGTCCATTTAAAACTGAGATGAGGAGGAATTTCTTCTATGAGGGCTGTAAATCTGTGAAATTCACTGCCTCAGAGAGCTGTGGAGGCTGGGTCATTGAATAAATCTAAGACAGAGATAGACAGTTTCTTAACCGATAAGGGGTTATGGGGAGCGGGCGGGGAAGTGGAGCTGAGTCCATGATCGGATCAGCCATGATCGTATTAAATGGCGGAGCAGGCTTGAGGGGCCGTATGGCCTACTCCTGCTCCTATTTCTTATGTTGCTTATTATGTTCTCTCCCTCTCCAAATAACAGTGTCCTTGGATCCCACAGAATCGAGTGTTTTCTACAATTGCTACTGTTCTTCTGTTAACAGGTCATCCGCTACATCCTGAGCTTCCTGTCTACGTCTGACAGGAAGGAGGCGTCACTGGTGAGCAGAGCCTGGTATGCTGCTTCTCTGGACCGCAGTCTCCAGGTAACTTCTTTTATATAAAAAAAAACCCAGATATAATTTAGTCTTCTATTTTGTACCCTGCTCCCGAAGGCACCGACTTGCTCTGGGTTACAGTTCCATGGGCAGCAGCTACCCACGGATATCTCACCAAAGTCACCTTGAGTGTTGGCAAGTGAGCGGGCATGATGGGCATATACAGCTGATCCTGATCCCAGCCTCACCCACTGGCCACGTGCATGCAATTCCCAGGGGGGTCGCTGCGTAGCAGTTAGGAGTGGCAATGCTGGCTGATCATTTCTGTTTTTCCTTTCCTTCCCCTCCCAGCCGTGGCTCAGTGGGTAGCACACTCGTCTCTGCATCTGAAGGTTGTGGGTTCAAGTCCCACTCCACGAACTTGAGCACAAAAATCTAGGCTGGCACTCCAGTGCGGTGCTGAGGGAGTGCTGCATTGTTGAAGGTGCTGTCTTTTGGATGAGATATTAAACCGAGGCCCCGTCTGCTCTCTCAAGTGGACGTAAAAGATCCCACGGCACAATTTTGAAGAGCAGGGGAGTTATCCCCGATGTCCTGGCCAATATTTATCCCTCAATAAACAACTAAAACAGACTATCTGGTCATTATCATATTGCTGTTTGTGGGAGTTTGCTGTGCGTGTTTCCCACAATGCAACAGTGACGACACTTCAAAGGTACTTCATTGGCTGTGATGCGCTTTGGGATGTCCTGAGGTCGTGAAAGGTGCTATAGAAATGCAAGTCATTGATCTCCCTATCCCAAGTACTATGGATAGACGATTATAACACTCCCACTGCTGCCTCACCAGTGATCAGACAACTCGACACCAGCCACTCCAGTAGCACTCCTCACGTATGGGAAGACATCTCATAATGTTGAGGATGTCCGACAGTGGATGCTGAGCAAGGGAATGGAGGAAGTCACTAGATGGGGGAGCAAAGGCATAGTCAAAGAGAAAGGCGCTCAGTAGGTGTTTGTATGCATGGAAGGGAGAAGGGAATTGAGAGGTGTATGGTGACAGCAGTGGTGGAGCAGAGGGGTCGAGGGCGCGCAGGAACCTGCTGTTAGGAGTGGAGGGATGTAGGGCCGGAGGGGAGACTTGAGGCTGGGTGAGGTGGGGCGGCGGAGCTTTTTTGAAAATGGAGATGAGAATAGGCACTGTGGGTGGGGTGTGTGGGGGAGGGGGTGGGGGGGGTGTGGGACTGTGTCGGGGGTGATGGGATGGGATGGGAGGAGAGGGGGGTGGAAAAGTGTGGGACTGTGTTGGGGGGGGGGGGGGGCAGAGAGGATTGTGGGACTATGGGGGGGGGGGGGAGACTGTGTCGGGGGTGGGGGGGAAGTGACTGTGGGGGGGGGGGGAGACTGTGTCGAGGGTGGGATTGTGGGGTGGGGAGACTGTGTCAGGGGGTGGGGAGACTGTGTCAGGAGGCGGAGGGGGTGGGGAGTGTGGGACTGTGTCTGGCTCGGGGGGACTGCCGTTTTCTGAACAAGTTGGATCTGAACACTGGCCGAGGTTTGTCGCTGAAGTCTTTGACTTACATGGCTTAGAAGTACGCTGATGGTACCATTGCTGTGGGTGAGGCTAAATGTTGAACTCTTAATGTTGAAAGTACATTCAAGCCCTATTGCTAAGGTTTAGTTGGGATCTTTCACTGGGCTTTACGTAATCTTCCATTAACACTTAGTTACTGTTTGGCAAAAACATTCTTCACTGTATGCCCAAAGCGGGAACCCTTTGCTGGTTGTGTGAGCAGCAAATATTAATGAAAGTAGACTGGGGAACTGGGGTCAGCAGAATTACAGACACAAGGTCCCTGACCTGAAACATCAACTCTGTTTCTCTCTCCACAGGTATTACCTGACCTACTGAGTATGTGCAGCCTTTTCTGTTGGTATTCCAGAATTACATGGCTCTCAGATAGCACAGGAGTTGTGTACAGGAAAATGGTGTTCAACACCTTCCCTGACCTCCCCTCCCACTGGTACTCTGCCCCTTCCCCTCCCCTCCCACTGATACTCTGCCCCTCCCCTCCCCTCCCCTCCCACTGGTACTCTGCCCCCTCCGCTCTCCTCCCACTGGTACTCTGCCCCTTCCCCTCCCCTCCCCTCCCCTCCCACTGGTACTCTGCCCCCTCCCCTCCCCTCCCACTGGTACTCTGCCCCCTCCCCTCCCCTCCCCTCCCCTCCCCTCCCCTCCCCTCCCCTCCCACTGGTACTCTGCCCCTTCCCCGACCTCCCCCTGGTACTCCAAGTCAGGCACTGCAACTGGAGAGCAGCGGAGAAAGGTGCTAGTTAATTCACATCGCTACCAATCGTAAATCATTTGGCGTGAAGCAACTGGTATTTGGTTAGCAAATTAGCCCTATAATTGCAATCTTTTCATATTTATTAGACTGCTTTGTTTTTGACGGCACTTGGGAAGACTTTTGATTTTGACTGGGTTTATTTTCCGTCCCCTCCTGAACATGTAGAATCTTTACTGACGTACTGTTACACAGGTGCCGGCTACCCTCTGCTACCATGGCCATGAGTGAGGCTGGACAGCGAGTGTTGGCAGGGTATCACAGGCAAGCTGATGTTCACATGCACACAGTGAGGCCACTTGTAGCCTAATTATTCCCAGCTAATTGCTACCTCACTGAGCACAGATAAGGGATCGAAGCCGAGGCCCTTCTGGCTGACTCAGTCAGGAGCACTCTCCCCTTTGAGTCAGAAGGTTGTGGGTCCAAATCCCACTCAGTGAAACAGTGATTACACTTTAAAAGTTCTTCATTGGTTGTGAAGCACTATACTAATGCAGGTCCTTGTTATTTTTATTCTTTGGGTAATGCCAGGGACCTCATTTTCATTTTGAAGTACGACCTATGTTAAAGAAAGACTTGGATTTACATAGCGCCTTTCACGACCACCGGACGTCTCAAAGCACTTTACAGCCAATGAGGTACTTTTGGAGAGTAGTCATTGTGGTATTGTGGGGGAGAAATCCAGGGGGCTTAAAGGGGGTAGAACTCATTGAAGACGTTTAGAAGGGAGTTATCTCACTGCACCGGTTTATTTTTTTATACAGAAGAATATCCTTTACAATCTCCAAGCAACATGTGCATCTCTTGAGTCTATCAGCGGTTTAGGACGGCGACAGAGTCCGTGCTTGGCTCTCAGCAATCTTGACGGCTCGACAGTTTCAAAGATGGTCATACAGAGCGTTGCGCTGCACCTGGCCCCCCACCTGGAGAAGCTCTCGCTGCGGGACAGCAACATCACCGAGACCTCCTTCATGGCTCTGATCCCGTCCTGCCGCAACCTGCGGGGGCTTGACATCGGCGGCTGCAACAGCCTTTTCATGCCCGGCACCTTACTGTCCAAGGAAGAGAGCAAAGCCAGGGTGGAGGAAGCCCTGGCTGACCTCCGCGAGCTCGACCTCTCCAACCTGCGCTACCTGTCCGACTCCACCTTCAACCGACTGGCTGGCTGCACCCCCGGGCTCCAAACGCTGTCGCTCGCCGGCTGCCACATCACCATCGAGTTTGATCCCTACCGTGGGACGCAGGCACGCAATTCCACCGCCGTGCTGTCACTGAACAACATCCTCCACTTTGTCAGCAGGCAGGCCGCCATGCTGAAGGGCTTGGACTTCAGCCGCACCGGCATCACGAACGAGGCCATGCGGTCGCTGGTCCAAGTGGCCGGGCTCCGTCTGGAGGGGCTGGTGCTCCAGCACTGTAAGGACTTCACCGATGACGCCGTCTGCGCCATCTGCGCCTGGCAGCCGGGGCTCGCCACCCTGGACCTCACCGGCTGCACCGAGCTGACCGGCAAGTCCGTGGAGGCCGTGGCCTCGAGTCTGCGGTGCCTGGAGCGCCTGTCCCTGGGCAAGGTCCGACGCATCACCGACCGCTCGCTGAGGGGCCTGGCCGCCATCCCCACCCTGCGGGCCCTCGACCTGTCCGAGTGTTACCAAATCAGCGGCGGTGAGCTGGTCAAGGGCTTGGCCTCACCGTGGGCCACGGTGGGTCTGGCGAGTCTCAACCTGAGCTGCTGCACCATGGTGAACGTAAGTCACTCCGCCAGCAGTACTCGCACTGCAGTGAGCCACAGAACAGCCCTGAAATTTCTAGCCGATACGGGATCAAATTCACCATCGTGTGGAGGTTGCGGGGAATATGGGACAGGAGTCGCTCTCTCCATGCGTTTTCAATCCCTTTCCTTTTAAAATACCAAGTTCCACCGGCGGTGGTGCTTTTTTTGTGCCACCACCTCCCCGTGTGGGCACCACCCAGAACTGACTGGTTGATATAGTTTGCTGGAAATCCCACCTCAATTATCCCCACTGCCAAGGATGCCTGCGTGATGCAGGACCAGAGGGGGCACCCACAGGGGTTATGAATGTACGAAAAATGACACAGGTTAAGACCATCCGGCCCATTGAGCCTGTCCCACACAACTGCTATACCTTGTGTATCACAACATATACACTGCACCCCACCCCAAATCATGTGGTCTCCTGAGAGGCAAAAAAACCTAGGCCAATTTGGAAAATAAATCTGCAAAATTCCTCTCCGACCCATCTAGGCGATGTAGGTGTTCTAAAAGACAGCTTCCTAACTGCACCCTGGCAGCACTGAGAAAGGTATGGGTGCTCTTGCACGCTATACAGATTACCGTGACACGACTGCTCCCCCCCCCCCTCCCCCCACACAAGGGATTTTGGACAGGCTGGGGAATCGCAGATGACAGGGCGGAAGGTTGACTCCACCCAGGAGGTCACCACGGGTATTTCCAGCTTTGTGTATTATACACACACAAACATTTCTCCCCTTCTCCACGTTGCAGTGGCATACAGCCCCTTGGGCACCAGCGGCCCTTTGGGGCCCCTCCTGCGCTTTAAAATAAATGGTTTGTTCTTGGAATGGCGGCAAGCTGTTTACCGCCCATGCCTCATTGCCATGTGACGGAATCCTGGCCATGTTTGCGATGGTACTGTGACTTTGGGTAGGGAGCAGGGAATGCCAAGATTTGTACCCAGCGGTAGATATATGTCCAAGTCTGGTCTATTTCTCTCTCCTCCCCACTCCATCCCAGTGACATTGAAGCAATAAATAACTGGTACTGACCACGATTGAACCTTGGGAGTGCCTGGAATTTCTATTTTAGCACCAACTTTCATTTTTCCAAAAATACAACTGAGTTTTGCATTCAGATAATCATCACCACCATAGGCAGTCCCTCGGAATCGAGGAAGACTTGCTTCCACTCTCAAAATGAGTCCTTAGGTGGCTGAACAGTCCAATACGAGAACCACAGTCCCTGTCACAGGTGGGACAGATAGTTGTTGAGGGAAGGGATGGGTGGGACAGGTTTGCCGCACACTCTTTCCGCTGCCTGCGCTTGATTTCTGCATGCTCTTGCGATGAGACTCGAGGTGCTCAGCGCCCTCCCAGATGCACTTCCTCCACTTAGGGCGGTCTTTGGCCAGGGACTCCCAGGTGTCAGTGGGGATGTTGCACTTTATCAGGGAGGCTTTGAGGGTGTCCTTGTAACATTTCCTCTTCCCACCTATAGCTCGTTTGCCGTGAAGGAGTTCCGAGTAGAGCGCTTGCTTTGGGAGTCTCATGTCTGGCATGCGAACAGTGTGGCCTGCCCAGCGGAGCTGATCAAGTGTGGTCAGTGCTTCAATGCTGGGGATGTTGGCCTGGTCGAGGACGCGAACGTTGGTGCATCTGTCTTCCCAGGGAATTTGTAGGATTGCGGAGATATCGTTGGTGGTATTTCTCTAGTGTCTGCTCTATATGGTCCATGTCTCTGAGTCATACAGGAGGGCGGGTATTACTACAGCCCTGTAGACCATGAGTTTGGTGGCAGATTTGAGGGCCTGGTCTTCAAACACTCTTTTCCTCAGGCGGCTGCCGCACTGGAGGTGGTGTTGAATCTCATCGTCAATGTCTGCTCTTGTTGATAGGAGGCTCCCGAGGTATGGGAAATGGTCCAGATAATACATTAAAATGGCAGGGTTGAATTCTAGTCAAGCTGCAAATGAGCAACAGTGATTGCAAATCTCATTGAGCTCTCGCTGGCATTAGTTCTGTAATGTTGCTCACTCTCGCATTGGGTTAAACTCCGCAGGACAGCTGTGTGTTCTCCATGGCGAGGATCCTGGGTGAGAGCCTGCGGGAGCTGGATCTCACCTCCTGCATCTACATCACTGACATCAGCGTCCACGACATCGCCAACTACCTCAGGAGTCTGACGGCGCTGCGGCTTGGCTGGTGTAAGGAGATCACCGACTGGGGGCTGCTGGGAATGAGCGCGCCCAGCGACAACTGCCGGCCCAGCAGGAAGCAGGTCTGCTCTTTGTTCCTTGTTAACCTACTGCTGGCCCCTTGGTGGGAGAGCCAGGCTTCATGTGAGAACTTTGAAAGGCTAGCAGCCATGTCTGGCAAGGTGGAGGCTGCTTCTTGAATATTAGAAAGAAAGACTTGCATTTATAATAGCGCCTTTCATGACCACCGGACGTCTCAAAGCGCTTTACAGCCAATGAAGTATTTTTGGAGTGTAGTCAATGTTGTAATATGGAAAACACGGCAGGCAATTTGTGCACAGCAAGCTCCCACAAACAGCACTGTGATAATGATCAGATAATCTGTTTTTGTTATGTTGATTGAGGGATAAATATTGGCTAGGACACCGGGGATAACTCCCCAGCACTATGGGATCTTTTACGTCCACCTGAGAGAGCAGACGGGGCCTCGGTTTAACGTCTCATCCGAAAGACGGCACCTCCGACAGTGCGGCACTCCCTCAGCACTGCACTGGAGTGTCGGCCTAGATTTACGTGCTCAAATCCCTGGAGTGGGACTCGAACCCACAACTTTCTGACTCGGGCAAGAGTGCTACCCACTGAGCCCCGGCTAACACTTGTGCAATAAGCATCCACTTGTCCCTTCGCTGAAGACTTTCCAAGCGTTCTGTCTTGTGCTGTCAGTTTGTAGATGTTCTAATTTCGATCCCCTTTTCCCCCCAAGCTTCTCCTGCTCCCCAATATATTCCTTTCTTAAAATAAAAAGCATGGAGTGAAGAAAGGCCTCTTGTAAAACTGAAAGCTAACCAGGAACATTGTTAATCCAAAGATCAGACATCTGAATTGATAATCAATACTTTGAACATCCACCTTGTCCAAACAGTGAAATGTTGAAGTTTAAATACTTAATTCCACCATGCACAGTAAGGATAAGATAAAGATGTACTTGCGATCTTTCATTTAGACTAGGTTTGTGAAACCCAAGACGGTAGAGTTCCTTTTCTACTCCTTTTATTAACTTTACACACATCATTTTGATTGTGGGTTTAAGTGGGTACACAGCTTAAGGGCTTTGAGCTCCAGTATCTGTGTAATGATTCTTTGAACTTTACTTCCTGGGCCATAGCTGGTTTAGGACTGATACTCATTCATAAAACGAATAAATCTGTAACCGTTCCTGAAATCTAACCCTGTAATGACCCTTGGGGATGTGAGGGAGTGGTCAGCAGAGCCCGAGATGAACTACACATATTCTACACTGTGACAAGCAATCACCTACAAAGCTGACCCGCTTCCAACCCTGGATAGACCTGTCATTGAATCGATATTCTCTGGCTGCAGAATTTCCCTCGATTTGCTGCAGGATTATAGAGCTCTAGATTATGTAGCGATTTGAGAATGTTATTAGAAGGAGTAATAGTGGTTAGAATGTAGAATTCACACCACAAGGAGTGGTTGAGGCGAATATACAGATATATTTAAAAGGGAAATAAATACAGGCAGGAGGGAGAAAGGAATAGGATATGCTGATAGAGTGCGATGAAAGAGGATGGGAGGAGTACGTGTGGAGCATAAACACCGGCACGAACCTGTTGGGCCAAATGGCCTGCTTCTGTGCTGTAAATACTGTGTAATACTATGTAATTGTAACGTGTTCAAGTGTGCTGATCGAATGAAATGTAAGGTGACTGTCTAACATATTACTTTTTCCCCCCTTTCCAGGGCGATAATGAGCCAAAGTTTAGCAGGACCTTTGGCAACATGGGATTTTTTGCTCCTCCCAAGTATCTGGACGATAAGCCCCGGATCGTAACCGTATCTGACATGGCGGCCTCCAAGGAGAAAGGAACTTCACTCAGTGCGTTGACGTGTCTTAAGGAGCTCAGTCTGACTGCCTGTACCAAACTGACAGACACCAGTATAACCAAGGTATTCCATGCAGGGACTGTTGAGGCTGCAGTGTATAACTGTGTAGGCCGTACACTGGAGAATGGAATAGAGTTGATTAAAACACAATATAATAACTACCTAGAAGCATAATCAGGGGATCTTGCAGCACAGGAGGCCGTTCGGGGGAGGAACGGGGAGAATGGAGGGGGGAGGAGGAAAGGGGAATGAGGAGAATGGAGGGGGGGGAGGAGGAATGGGAAGAATGGAGGGGGGAGGAGGAAAGGGGAATGGAGGGAGGGGGAAGAGGAACGGGGGGAATGGAGGGGGGGGAGGAGGAACGGGGAGAATGGAAGGGGGGAGGAGGAATGGAGGGGGAAAGGAGGAACGGAGGGAAGGGAGGGGAGGAGGAACGGGAGGAATGGGGGAATGGAGGGGGGAGGAGGAAAGGGGAATGGAGGGAGGGGAGGAGGAACGGGGGGAATGGAGGGGGGAGGAGGAACGGGGGAGAACGGGGGCAGCAGGTTGCAGTGCTTCAGGATAGTGCAGTGCGGAGAATGACAGCATTGACATGCACACCATGACTAGCACAAAATAATCCAATAAATAAGCTTAAAGACAAAAATGCTTCTATTTTATCACAATTGCCAGGTGACCTTTGTACATTTAGCAAGTAGCAGGAGTATCCTGAACATGCACCTCATCTCCAGTTGATGCATGCCCTGGGAAAGGCTGGGAAAGTAAATAACTTGGGGTGGGACAGAGGATGTGTATCTTTAACCAAAAGAAGGAATTTAGTCTGGCCTGGCGAGACCTGTTTTCGAATTGCTTCTGCAGGAAATCCGTTTTGAGGAGCTAAAGACCTTATCGCTGAGCATGGTCCGCAATATAACGGACGAGAGCATCGCCTCCATCGCAATGCACTGCCGCAGCCTGGAGAGACTTTTCCTCAGCCACTGCAGCCAACTGACTGACCACGGGATGATTGCTGCCATGCGCTACATGAAGAGGCTGACCCATCTCGATATCTCCTGCTGTGATAAGATCACTGACCAGTAAGTAACTCGCTTTAAAACAAAAAGGATTTGTGACTCTGCCGTATCCGAGGTGAGATTTGCCTCCAGTTATGTTGTATTCTTGATTACTTAAAAATATTTGTGGGAATAGCTCCCCAGTGGGTGTATAGAGAGTACTGAGTGCATGTTTAAACTCCCCAGTTTTATCTAAGGAAGAATATACTTGCCTTGGAAGGGGTACAACGAAGGTTCACTGGATTGGTTCCTGGGATGGATGAGAGGGCTGGCTTAAGATGAGAGATTGTGTAGAGTGGGCCCGTACTCTCTGGAGTTTAGAAGAATGAGAGGTGATCTCATTGAAACATACAAGATTCTGAAAGGGATTGATAGGGTAGATGCTGAGAGGTTGTTTTTCCTGGCTGGAGTGGCTAGAACTAAGGGGCATAGTCTCAGGATAAGTAAGCCATTTAAGACCGAGATGAGCAGGAATTTCTTCACTCAGAGGGTTGTGAATCTTTGGAATTCTCTTCCCAAGAGGGCTGAGATAGATAGATTTTTGGAGTCTAGCGGAATCGAGGGACATGGAGATCGGGCGGGAAAGTGGATGATCAGTCATGATATTAAATGGCGGAGCAGGCTCGAGGGGCCGTATGGTCTACTCCTGCTCCTATTTCTTACGTAACCTAGTGTACAAAGGCAGAAGGTTGTGGGTTCAATTCCAGAGACTTGAGCACATAATCCAGGCTGACACCCCAGAGAGTCTGGGGGCGAAAGTGGAAATCAAAGGCTGCCTGATCTATACACATGCATTGCTACCAGGGGTCACTGGACAGCGATTGAGGGCAGGATACTTAGCTTTTCATTTCCTTCCCCTTTTCACCTGCCTACTTCTACTCATGGAGACCCAAGCTAGGGGCCATCAATATAAGATAGTTGCTAATAAATCCAATCAGGAGAAACGTCTTTACTCAGCATGGTGAGAATGTGAACTTGCTACGACATGGAGTGGTTGAGACGAATAGCGTAGATGCATGTAAGGGGAAGCTCGATAAGCACATGAGGGAGAAAGGACTAGGAGGATATGTTGATATCGTGAGAGGAAGTAGGGTGAGAATTGAAATAGGGAGTCGAGGGTTATGGGGAGCGGGCAGGGAAGTGGAGTTGAGGCTAAGATCAGATCAGCCATGATCTCATTGAGTGGTGGAGCAGGCTCGAGGGGCCGTATGGCCTACTCCTGCTCCTATTTCTTATGTTCTTAATTGGCTGGTGTGAAGTGTAATCAGCAGCACAGACCAGTTGAGCCGAATGCCCTGTTTCTGTGCTTTGGATTGGATGTAATGGATTGTTATTCCTCCATCACGCTGTTTGTCCTCCCCAGGGCGCTGGAGGTCCTCTCCCAGGAGTGCAAGTGGCTGAAGAGCCTGGACGTCTCCATGTGCAGCGGGCTGACGATCGCGGGCATCAAGCGAATCCAGCTGCTGCATCCCACGCTCACCAGCATCCAGGCGCGATACCTGGGCGGAGCTGACCTGTCCCTCACTCTGTGAGCGAGGACTGGAGGACGCGTTAAACGTGGAGCTGGAGGAGGTCGCAGCTCGCAAATCCCCGTGCCGCCAAAACCGGGCTTTGAAACACTGACTGAGTGCTGTGGCCCGTCAGCAAAGTCTGACTTGCCTTTAGTAACGCAAGGCTCGACTTTCAGCTCTGAATTGTTACCACTGACACAGCTGATGTATGTTAAACTAACTGCAGTAATACTTCAGTCGAGTGAGATGACGGAATGTGTGGAGCAGGAACAGCAGCCGAGACCGCTTGGGCCCAATGGCCTATTTCAGCGCTGTAAATTCGCTGTAATTCTATTTCAAGGCAGACTTCTCGGCTCCGCAGTGTAGCTTACAGTCAGTACGCAAAATCAATGAGTTGCACTAATGGGGGTTTTCTTCTGTCCTGAAGATATACACTGTGACCAGGCTTGACTGTGTCAGATACTCTGTGTGAAGGAGTCCTTTTCATATCTCTCTCATTGCACCGAGAAGCGATTGGATTCCCTGCCTTGTAATCACTCCCAAGTACCTTTTCTTACTCTGCTCTCCAATTTTCTTCCTATCCGTCCCGAATGTATTGAGTTCATAACCGGGCTTACAGTGCCGTGTGTGGTTCCACACCGGGGTACAGTGCCACTTGTGGGTCCATATATCAGTCCCAATGATGAATGGCGACTGGCTATTTGACTGTGGAGAGCGTCCCGAACCTGCCCAAGGCTGCCGCTGCCTGACCTATAACTATACACATGCACTGCTCCCAGGGACCACAGGATAGTGATCGAGGGCAGGATTCCTAGCGCTTCATTTTCTCCATTTTTCTTTCTCCCTCGTTCCCTTCCTCACCCCCGGGACAATACGACCTTCGTATTCAAGTTCCATTTATTCACTCTAGAAAACAGCTGACCTCGCCATGATCACTGCCAAATCCATTACTCCTGACTGCTCTTTCACTCATAGTTTTCCTTCCTCTTTTACATTTCTCGTTGGATGAATGGCGAATGGCAGCAGGGTTGCAGCTCCTGGTGGACCTCTGCCCTGCCACACATCACCGTCTCCAGCAGAGGTGCTGCCCCCCTGCCACACATCATCATCTCCAGCAGAGGTGGTGAAAGGGGACAAAAACAGAAGGAGAATTAGTTTTTAAAAGCCCAGGAAAGGTTTTTCTTTTGCAAAATATAAAGCTCTATTGCTGAACTCATGCATTGCATCTCCAAAACCGCCTGCCCCTAAAGCTGTGTGTGTATAAATCCCATCCCACCCGCACTGCAGTATCTGATGGAACATCTCCGTGCTATGACGGGCAGCTCTTCCCCTTACTAAAAGATACTGTTAGTTTGAGATGATAAGCAACCACTTCAAGGCATCTCTGAGATTAAAGCCAATTTGTTGCCCCCTCCCATGGCCCAGTTGATAAAGGAAGCGTGTGTCTAAGTTGTACAGACTAAGATTCAATTTGCATCCTCTGAGTGTGATCTCCGCTGGGGCAGGGTTAGGATTTTACAATTGGCCTCAGCGTATAGAGACATAGAAACATAGAAAATAGGTGCCGAAGTAGGCCATTTGACCCTTCGAGCCTGCACCACCATTCAATATGATCATGGCTGATCATGCAACTTCAGTACCCCATTCCTGCTTTTTCTCCATATCCCTTGATCCCTTTAGCCGTAAGGGCCACATCTAACTCCCTTTTGAATATATCGACTGAATTGGCCTCAACAACTTTCTGTGGTAGAGAATTCTACAGGATCACAATTTTCTGAGTGAAGAAGTTTCTCCTCATCTCAGTCCTAAATGGCTTACCCCTTATCCTTAGACTGTGACCCCTGGTTCTGGACTTCCCCAACATCGGGAACATTCTTCCTGCATCTAACCTATCCAATCCCGTCTGAATTTTATATGTTTCTCTGAGATCCCCTCTCATTCTTCTAAATTCCAGTGAATATAAGCCTAGTCGATCCAGTCTTTCTTCATATGTCAGTCCTGCCATCCCGGGAATCAGTCTGGTGAACCTTCACTGCACTCCCTCAATAGCAAGAATGTCCTTCCTCAGATTAGACGACCAAAACTGTACATAATATTCCAGGTGAGGCCTCACCAAGGCCCTGTACAACTGCAGTAACACCTCCCTGCTCCTATACTCAAATCCTCTAGCTATGAAGGCCAACATGCCATTTGCCGCCTTCACCGCCTGCTGTACATGCATGCCAACTTTCAGTGACTCAGGTCTTGTTGCACCTCCCCTTTTTCTAATCTGTCATCACTCAGATAATATTCTGACTTCCTGTATTTGCCACCAAAGTGGATAACCTCACATTTATCCACATTATACTGAATCTGCCATGCATTTGCCCACTCACCTAACCTGTCCAAGTCACCCTGCAGCCTCTTAGCATCTTCCGCACAGCTCACCCAGATTAGTGTCATCTGCAAACTTGGAGATATTACATTCAATTCCTTCGTCTAAATCATTAATGTATATTGTAAACAGCTGAGGTCCCAGCACTGAACCTTGCAGCACCCCACTAGTCACTGCCTGCCATTCTGAAAAGGACCCGTTTATTCCTACTGTTTGCTTCCTGTCTGCCAACGAGTTCTCTATCCACGTCAATACATTACCCCCAATACCATGTGCTTTAATTTTGCACACTAATCTCTTGTGTGGGACCTTGTCAAAAGACTTTTGAAAGTCCAAATATACCACATCCACTGGTTCTCCCCTGTCCACTCTACTAGTTACATCCTCAAAAAGTTCCAGAAGATTTGTCAAGCATGATTTCCCTTTCATAAATCCATGCTGATTTGGACCGATCCTGTCACTGTTTTCCAAATGCGCTCCTATTACATCTTTAATAATTGATTCCAACATTTTCCGCACTATCGATGTCAGGCTAACCGGTCTATAATTACCTGTTTTCTCTCTCCCTCCTTTTTTAAAAAGTGGGGTTACATTAGCTACCCTCCAATTCATAGGAACTGATTCAGAGTCTATAGAATGTTGGAAAATGACCACGAATGCATTCACTATTTCTAGGGCCACTTCTTTAACTGGAATGCCGACTATCAGGCCCTGGGGATTTATCGGCCTTCAATCCCATCAATTTCCCAAACACAATTTCCTGACTAATAAGGATTTCCTTCAGTTCCTCCTTCTCACTAGACCCTCGATCCCCTAGTATTTCTGGAAGATTATTTGTGTCTTAGTGAAGACAGAACCAAAGTATTTGTTCAATTGGTCTGCCATTTTCTTTGTTCCCCATTATAAATTCGCCTGATTCTGACTGCAAGGGACCTACATTTGTCTTCACTAATCTTTTTCTCTTCACATATCTATAGAAGTTTTTGCAGTCAGTTTTTATGTTCCCTGCAAGCTTACTCTTGTACTCTATTTCCCCCTCCTAATTAAACCTTTAGTCCTCATCTACTGAATTCTAAATTTCTCCCAGACCTCAGGCTTGCTGCTTTTTCTGGCCAATGTATATGCCTCTTCCTTGGATTTAACACTATCCCTAATTTCCCTTGTTAGCCACGGTTGAGCCATCTTCCCCGTTTTATTTTTATGCCAGACAGGGATGTACAATTGTTGAAGTTCATCCATGTGATCTTTAAATGTCTGCCATTGCCTATCCACTGTCAACCCTTTCAGTATCATTTGCCTGTCTATTCTAGCCAATTCACATCTCATACTATCGAAGTTACCTTTCTTTAAGTTCAGGACCCTAGTCTCTGAATTAACTGTGTCACTCTCCATCTTAATGAAGAATTCTACCATGTTATGGTCACTCTTCCCCAAGGGAATATGTAGCCAGAGTTTCTGATTGCTGAACAGTCAGCCCCTCTATGTTGGGTGAGGAAAGGGATTTTCCATAATGCCACATGCAGTCAAATATCCGACTAACTGGCTTGCCTTACATGGAGAATAACCACAGAAGGAGGTACTGGAGGGCAAGAGGCAGCCGGGAGCTACAGCCCACAGGAGTCATTGTTGATGAAAAACTATTTAATATCAGCTGTTTTCTAAATACAACCATTGGTACAAATTGACATCCTTTTTAGTGTCACATTTTTAGACTGTAGTTCCATCCCAGGTCACTGCTATCCCATGGTTACTGACAGAGGGGCTGGCCTCCTGCTGCTGCTGCTAGGTGTACTGTATGTATTCCGCTTTGCACTATCAAATCTGTTAGCAGCTAGATTTAGCAGGGACCAATTCCGTGCAAGGTCCCTGTTATTGAAATGGCGTTGCGTCCAACGGTCAAATCCCGCTGACGGAATTTGAATTTGATTTTTTTTAAAGTCTCGACTGTACCAATGAACTCGAAGATGGGGTTGCTTTTAAATTTTCGTTTGTTCTGGTGTAAATCCCGTTTTGCCCACAAGTCGCACAACGTAATAAACCTGTGCTATTTAAAATAAAGTTTATCGGCAGTGATTTGCAGCAGCATCTTGGCCTGTCTTACAGGGGACGAGACGCACTCAATCGCAGTTTTCTGTATTTGTAACAAACTCAAAGCTTGTAAGGTATCTTGGACAGCACCTCCCAAACCCCTGACCCCCACCACCGAGAAGCACAAAGGCAGCTGGTGCATGGTAATACCACCACCTCCAAGTTCCACTCCATCCCGGCTTGGAAATATTTTGGCCGTTCCTTCATCGTCGCTGGGTCAAAATCCTAGGCCTCCCTTCCTAACAGCACTGTGGGAGTACCTTCACCACTCAGACTGCAGCGGTTCAAGAAGGCGGCTCACCACCACCTTCTCAAGGGCAATTAGGGATGGGCAATAAATGCTGGCCTTGCCAGCGATGCTTCTATCCTGAGAATGAATTTTAAAAATTGGAAACGAACTGCAGGAAATGGTAGCTCAATGAAAGCCAGTGTATAACAAACTATACAAAGCAGCAGATCTCGGGTATAGTCAGGGCTCTACAACCGGCCTCAGTGTCCCTGAGTTAGGGGAAAAATGTCATCCAGGTTTCCTACTCCCGATCTCTTCCAGAGACAGCCTGTGCTGTTCCCAATTTTCAATCTTGCAGTCCCGGCGAAACCAAACTCGGCCTGTGCCACATGTCCTCAGTCCCATGCTGTGAGTGTCACTACACCGCACCGGGATCCCCAGAAGCTGGGAACCCTCAAGTGCCACGGTGGGTAATGAACAGTCTCTCAGCTGAGACGAATAAGTGAATGCCTACCCTACTGTGCAGCAGATGAACTGTCTCCAGGGTGAATGCGCTGCTGTGTCAGCAGGTAGGATGACTGAGTTAAATCCTTTCCAGTAATTGAATGGACTCTCTTCGGTGGGAACGCTGCAGATCGGATAACAGGATGACGGGTAGGAGGTTTAGAGGGGATTTGAGGAGAAATGTCTTCACCCAGAGGGTGGCGAGGGTCTGGAACTCACTGCCTGAAAGGGTGGTAGAAGCAGCAACCCTCACCACATTTTAAAAGTACTTGGATCAAGAGCTGGAAAGTGGGATAAGGCTGGATAGCTGTCCTGCATGTGCTGTAAATTTCTCTGATAAATCCCATCTATTTCCCTAAAGCACGTTGCAAGTGAACGGCCTCTTCTCCAAGTGTGTTTGCAAGTTGTGCAACCCAGCGAGGCCGTGCCGACATCTAAAGGAGGCGAACGAGCGGCCAGAATTGGAGGAGCGCAGTGATCTCGGAGGGTTTAGAGCTGGAAGGATTGCAGAATAAGGGAGGGGCGAGTGCATGATGAGGTTTGAACACACTGATGAGAATTTTAAGTACAAAGTTTTGCCAGTGTAGGTCAGCAACCATGGGGGTGATGGGTTCCTCTCGCATGTCTAAGTTTGCTGTCTGGAGGGTTTGGGGCACACGGTGTTGAACAGTGTGCCTACACCTACACCATCACTATACACGTTCTCACTACTGTGACTGATGCTTCTGCTCTCATTGTTGTGCAATGGAGGAGTGCAGCCCAAATTTCATTGAGGTACTGCAACTTATTTTATGGCTAGTTAGATCTTAATGTATGCCTTTCGGTTCATTGCAGAAGGCTGTTGAGTTTCTCGAAGAAACTGAGACCATAATGCATGGAGCATCTTAACAGTGGGTCCTAGTCATCCTTTCAAAGCTGTAACTATCTCTGCTCACTCGTCAGTTTTGGTTCTTTTCCTTGTTAAGTAATTTCCATAAGCTCATCTTCAAAGGTGAGAGGTCATTCTTTTGCTTCGTGACATTACTGATTACATTACAGTAGCAACACCAACAACTTGTATTTATACAGCACCTTGACCTTTAACGTAGTGAAATGTCCTAAGGTGCTTCACAGGAGTATTATGAGACAAAATATTTGACACCCAGCCACAAGGAGAAATTAGGGCAGGTGACCAACAGCTTGGTCAAAGAGGTAGGTTTTAAGGAGTGTCTTAAAGGAGGTGGAGAGATTTAGGCAGTGAGTTCCAGAGCTTGGGCGGCAACAGAAGGCACGGCCACCTATGGTTGAGTGATTATAATCGGGGATGCTCAAGAGAACAGAATTAGAGGAGCGTAGACATCTCGGCAGTGGTGGTGGGTGGGTGGGTGGGTGGGGGCTGGGATTTGTGGGACTGGAGGAGATTACAGAGATAAAGAAGGGTGAAGCCATGGAGGGATTTGAAAACAAGGATGAGAATTTTGAAATCGAGGCCTCACTTAACCGGAAGCCAATGAGGTCAGTGAGAACATGGATGAAGGGTGAGCGGGACTTGGTGCGAGTTAGGACACAGACTGCTGAGTTTTGGATCATGTCTAGGTTATGTAGGGTAGAATGTGGAAGGCCAGCCAGGAGTGTGTTGGAATAGTCAAGTCTAGAGGTAACAAAGGCATGGATCATCAATAGTAACAGTATTAATCTAGCAGTAAGGCGGTGATTGGGGAAAGAAGGTGTGAAAGAGGGGGAACAAACCCTCAGCTGGTAGCCACTTGCCCCACCACCTTGTATTTCATTCGCTTGTCTTTGTCCTGGATTTCTTGGTTGCCTCCTCGAAGGGAACAAGCGGATCGAGTTGGAGGAGGCAATTTGCCTTGTTTGATCTGGTGGACATTTTCGTCTCGCTCTCACAATACAAAGGGGGTTCTGATTCTCGTCCTCCCTTCATCCCATAGCCAAGTGCAACGTCTGAAGAGGTGAACATACCTGGGTTCAACTCCTGTACATGCAGCTGGCACGTCGATTGGCCATGGATTTGTTCTGGGGAGGGATTTCTTGTGCTGCTGCCCGCCTTAAAGACACAGTGGATTGTTTTATCCGGCTGGGTGGATCAGGAAGGGTGTTTCTTCTCCTTGTGTCTGGCTGTACTTGCTAGGGAATTGCCCCTCCCTTGGGAGAGTTGGATCTCCTGTCTATCAGCACCATTGTAAGAAGCAGGAGAGCGATAGCAGTGAGATACCGCTGCAGGAAGTGGAAGCAGAGGCACGAGGTGCTCTCTCCTCATGGTAAGGTCTTGCCGAAGGCGACAGGATCAGTATCAGTGTCATTGCATGCAGGTATATTTACTGTAGTGCCAAAAAAAATTCAACAACCTCACCAGGTTAAGCAAGGTAGGCATCCAGCTCAGACATCATTGCACGCAAGTATTCGATTGAGCTTGCTGGAGGGCAAATGTTGGTAAGATGACTCAGAAGAGGCTACCTGTCTTCACCTATTGTGTCATTATCCTAAAGTATACCCTGGGGGGCGGGGGGACAAATGAGAGTAATTACATGCACGAGATATGCCGCAAGTGATCAGGAAGGCCAATGGTTTCTTGGCCTTTATTGCAAAGGGAAGTCTTGGTACAGCTATATAAGGTATTGGTGAGGTCACACCTGGAATACTGCGTGCAGTTTTGGTTTCCATATTTATGAAAGGATATACTTGCTTTGGAGACAGTTCAGAGAAGGTTCACTAGGTTGATTCCGGAGATGAGGGGGTTGACTTTAGAGGCCCAACCTACTCAACCTTTCCTCATCTCATTGGAATTCAGAAGACTGAGAGGTGATCTTATCAAGACGTATAAGATTATGAGGGGGCTTGACAAGGTGGATGCAGAGAGGATGTTTCCACTGATGGGGGAGACTAGAACTAGGGGGCATAATCTTAGAATAAGGGGACGCCCATTTAAAACAGAGATGAGGAGAAATTTCTTCTGAGAGGGTTGTAAATCTGTGGAATTCGCTGCCTCAGAGAGCTGTGGAAGCCGGGACATTGAATAAATTTCAGACAGAAATAGACAGTTTCTTTAACAATAAGGGGTTATGGGGAGCGGGCGGGGAAGTGGACCTGAGTCCATGATCATATTGAATGGCGGAGCAGGCTCGAGGGGCCGTATGGCCTACTCCTGCTCCTATTTCTGATGTGACTCCGTGTGGAAATCCGTACAAAAGTAGCAGAGTGACATTTTATTATGAATTGAAAGCAAGAGCTGATGCAAGATCTATCGATGGCATTTTGTTCTGCGGCAGAAAAACCACACCCATTTTCTTACAAAACATGTTAACCTCTCTTTTTTAATATATATATATATATATATACACACAAAAAAACCCCAAAGCAGTAGTGTTGTCATAAATAAATTAACCAGTAGCGGGTACGCGCATTTGATCCAGTGTATGTTTGTCTCCCTGTTCTAGCCTACCCAGTGAGCTTTGGCAGGGTATTTGACCGCTGAAGGTGGCGTCTGCCACACGCACACACCAGGAGCGGTAACTGTAAGCGACATATTCCTGCCCCTAACACAACAGGACTGAGGCTGCTCTACGCTGCTTCAGCACACTGTTACACTGGGCGTCAACTCTATCCACTGACCCAACATGCAGTCAGTCCCACACAGGCCCAGGTACACGGCACACTCCAGGTCATCATTACTGCCGAACCATTTCAGTCCTGTGAACTCACTCGTTTCAGTTTACACCACAACAGGATAAATCCTGTACCAGCGCCTGACATACAGCACCCTGTCTGTAACCTAATGTTAACAGCTTCCGGCCAGCTAGTGTAAGGCCCCCTAGTTCCCTATAGCCCCCTCCCACCTACATCAGCTACTTGAACAAATTTACTTGGCAAGTGACAGAGCAACCCTGCTTTGAGTCAGAAGGTCGTGGGTTCAAGTCCCACTCCAGAGGCTTGAGCACATAAGCCAGGCTGACACTCCTGTGAACCGTTAAACCGAGGCCATCTGTACTCTCAGGTGGACGTAAAAAATCCCAGGCCGTTATTTTGAAGATGAGCAGGGGACTTCCTACGGGTGTCCTGGCCAATATTTATCTCTCAACCAACATCACTAAAACAGATAATCTGGTCATTTATCACATTGCTGAACAAATTGGCTGCTGCGTTTCCTACTTTACAACAGTGACTGCACTTCAAAAGTACTTCATTGGCTGTAAAGCATTTTGGGATGTCCTGAAGTCGTGAAAGGAGCTATATAAATGCATTACCTTGCACTCAAAGTAACCCTGCTACTCAGTGAGAACTCTGTTCAGCATACAGCATGTGCTACAAATAGTTCTATCATTTGATCCTTCTATAATATTTTACGAGGTTTTATCTCGTTGTAGGGGTGCAGCGCAGGTTCACCAGAATGAAACTGCGGCTTAGAGGGTTAAATTACAAGAACAGGTTGCATCGGGCTTGTATTCCCTGGACTATCGGAGATTGAGGGGTGAACTGATCGAGGTGTTTAAAATGTTTCGATAGGGGAAGATAGAAGGAGAGAAACGATTTCCTCTGGTGGGAGAGTCAAGAACAAGGGGGCATAATCTTAAAATTAATTCGGCCATTTAGGAGTGAGATCAGGGGGCATTTTTTTCCAAAGGATAGTGGAAATCTGGAAAACTCTCCCCCTAAAAGGCTGTGGATGCTGGGGAACAACTGGAGCTTTCAAGACTGAGCTTGATGGATTTTCATTAGGTAGGGATAGTGAGGGCTATGGAACCAAGGCGGGTATATGGAGTTGTGGCACAGATCAGACATGTTACAATTGAATGGCAGAACAGACTCGAGAGGCTGAATGGCCTTCTCCTGTTCCTATGTTCCTCTTGTTTCAGTGGGTTAGTCGTGGGTTTGGCATCATCCCACTACAACAACAATGGCGAACCATAACATAAGGGATCCTATACATGGCTTTGTTTAATAACAGCACTGTTCTTTCTCCTTGCAGCTGCCTCAAGCCTCCATTTTAGTACCATGAGCAAAATGGTCCATACCTCCCCAATTCCCTCCTCACCGTCCCTTGCCACCCAGCAACCTCCTGGTATCTCATCCAAGTAGCCCTGCAGTAGGCTATTCAACCATGAAGGGCATCGGGGATGAGTACAATCTTGTTTTCACCCAATATCCACACGTCGACACACTTCCCGGTAGAGATCGCCAGGCAGCAATTCAGGAGTAGAAACTCTGCCTGACCTTTCCTGTCCACAGCTCATTGGGCGATGAGGCCAACTGGGGCCCTCCTGCACTGCCCCGCTCGTCCCAGCACCAACACAGAGACAGAGCCCATGGTCTTATTTACAGCTTGGTGCATTTACAGACAAGGTTTGCAGAAATACTGACTGCAGGTCTCTGCTCTTGGCCTAGGTGGTCTTACAGAGCTGACTATAATCCCTTCCCCACGGCTAATGCCCTTCCCAGGCACCATTGCAGTCTGACCGAGTAGCAACACACGGGTATGTGTGGTTTGGAAAGTCTCCTCTCCTCCCCCACCCCTACACACCAGTCACAATGCCGAGTAAAATTCACAAGATAAAGTTCTGCAGAAATGTTAGAGAGTCAACACCATCTTAAATGCATAATACGTTGTGAATTTTAATATACTGGAACCCGATTAAAACTAACCTAAAAAGGTAATTATGTTCTTGCAGCTTTTGCTCCCCTCAGTGAACTCTAAGAACACCTTTCCTTTCCAATATTCTCCTGAGGCCAAGAGCAGAGACCTGCAGTCAGTATTCTCTTCAGAGGATGCTGACTTGTACTGGTACTATGGTCCCAGACGGACGTGGCGGCAGTATATTGGACCATGTGGAGCATCGCAGCTGAGCCCAATCGTTTGTTCTTATTGCCCGCCCCTCGTTTCCCGTGAGGTGGTGGTGGTGATGGGTTTTCTGCAACCATTGCAATATGTGCACAGTGCTGTTAGGTTTGGTTTTGAGAACATAAAAAATAGGGGCAGAAGTAGGCCATTCGGCCCTTCGAGCCTGCTCCGCCATTCAGTTAGATTTGAATAGGTGGGAGGGGCACGGAGGGGGGGGGGGATGGTTCAATAAACGGGCAGGTAATGCCACCCACCCCTCTCAGAATCAAAGGCTAGCTGCAGCAAGTGATATCGGCTTCCCAACCTCCCCTTCCTCTCTTGTGGTGAGAGAAACGTAGGGTTAACACTGCAGGTTAATGACCTTTGGTGGATGAAAGGTCACCAAACTGACTTGCCAACCCAACCTTCCTCTCTCCACAAATGCCGCCAGAGGTGCTGAGCATCTCTGGCATTTTCCCATTTTTTATATATATATATATATATATATATATATATATATATTATATATATAATATATATATCCACTTCCCTCTCTTTCGGGGATTGCCCAGTTCTTGCTAGCCCCGACCCCCAAAAATCCCTCAGCGAGCCAGGGTTCTCAGCTGATTGGCTGCCCGTTGCCATGGCTGCCGTCGTGTGTACTGCAACCTCCTCTCGCGAGTACCTTTTTTTCCTTTTACAATATTGCACACGAAAATACTTGAGTCACTGCCTGTGTATAAAACCCATTTTGTACATGCACCGTATAAAATCCACATCTCCTTCCCCCCCCCCCCCCCCCAGGAAGTGCTGGCCCGTTTCAACGTGACGCCGCCCTGCCACAATCAGTGCTCAGCGTGGCTGAAGTCGTAGCAAAAGTTGTAGTTACTGGGCGCGCTGGGGATGGGCGGAGCGGCATCCGGGATGGGGATGTTCTCCAGGTCCAGGAGCCGGAGTTTGATCTCCATGGACAGCAGGATCTCCAGCTCGCTCTTGGTCTGCTCGCTGGTCAGCTCTTTGCCCAGCAGGATATTCAGGCCATCCGTCCAGAGACAGAACTGGGACAGAGAGAAATAAAACACTTGTCACGCAACAAAACACACACAGCTACATTGGAAAGTACAAGTGGACATTTCAGAGCTGATCAACTATGGGCAGTTCTGACGAAGGGTCATCGACATGAAACGTTAACTCTGTTCCTCTCTCCACAGGTGCTGCCTGACCCGCTGAAGGGTTACAGCCTGTTTTGTTTTTATTTCAGATTTCCAGCATCTGCAGTATCTTGCTTTTGTAACTAATTAACTAACTCATCATAGGCGATCCGTCGAGTGAGGATGACTTGCTTCCACGAGAGTTCGGACCCAATGTTCCAGTCCTGAACTCCAGTTGAGGGGGTGGAAGATGCCTGTACGTGGATTTTTTTTAACGTGGGGTGACCGTTGCACACCAGCCACCACACGGGCTTGACAGAGCGAGGCCTTTATCCAGTGGCAAGGGTTAACCAGGATGACTGGAGACCTGCTCTGTTGCACGGACCTAGTGCGCACACATATCACAGTGTGGGCTGGCCCGTGCTGCCCCTGGGCCCTCGGCTCTTCTGGGCCCCGTACCCTCATTCGCCGCACCTCCGCCACAATGTTGCAGGGCCCGGCACTCCAGCTTTATTTATAGCCCCGACCTGCGGTGGTGTTCTCATAAGAACATAAGAATTAGGAACAGGAGTAGGCCATCTAGCCCCTCGAGCCTGCTCCGCCATTCAATAAGATCATGGCTGATCTGGCCGTGGACTCAGCTCCACTTACCCGCCCACTCCCCATAACCCTTAATTCCCTTATTGGTTAAAAATCTAGCTATCTGTGATTTGAATACATTCAATGAGCTAGCCTCAACTGCTTCCTTGGGCAGAGAATTCCACAGATTCACAACCCTCTGGGAGAAGAAATTCCTTCTCAACTCGGTTTTAAATTGGCTCCCCCTAGTTCTAGTCTCCCCGACCAGTAGAAACAACCTCTCTGCCTCGATCTTGTCTATCCCTTTCATTATTTTAAATGTTTCTATAAGATCACCCCTCATCCTTCTGAACTCCAACGCGTAAAGACCCAGTCTACTCAATCTATCATCATAAGGTAACCCCCTCATCTCCGGAATCAGCCTAGTGAATCGTCTCTGTACCCCCTCCAAAGCCAGTATATCCTTCCTTAAGTAAGGTGACCAAAACTGCACGCAGTACTCCAGGTGCACCTAACTAACTCGGTTGTGTTTGAAATGAGCACTTTGTAAGGCACAGGAGATGACTATTTGGCCCATCATGCCTGTGCCGGCTATTTGAGCTATCCAATTAGTTCCACTTCCTTGCTCTTCACCCATAGCCCTGTCAGTTTTATCCTTTTCAGGCATACATCCAATTCCCTTTTGAAAGTTATTACTGAATCTGCTTCCAGCACCCTTTCAGGCAGTGCATTCCAGATCACAACAACTCGCTGCGTAAAGAAATATTTCCTCATCTCCTGCCTGCTTCGTTTGCCGATGACCTTAAATCTGTGCCCTCCGGTTACCGACTCTCCTGCCAGTGGGAACAGTCTCTCTCCATCAAACCCCCCCCCCTGATATTGAGCATCTCCATTAAACTCTCTCCTTAAACCTCTCTGCTCCAAGGAGAACAACCCGGTTTCTCCAGTCTGTCCACATAACTGAAGCCCCTCATCCCTGCAACCACTGTAATAAATCTCCTCTGCACCCTCTCCGAGGAATTCCTAAAGTGAGGAGCCCAGAACTGAACACAATACTACAGCTGAGGCCTAACCTGCGTTTTATTCGGGTTTAGCATAATCGCTTCCATTAATAAAGCCAAGGATTCCATATGCTTTTTTAACAACCTTTTTATTTATTTGTTCATGGGATGTGGGCATTGCTGGCAAGGCCAGCATTTATTGCCCATCCCTAATTACCACCTAGACTATTTCAGAGGGCATTTAAGAGTCAACCACCTTGCTGTGGGTCTGGAGTCACATATAGGCCAGACCGGGTAAGGGCGGCAGGTCTCCTTCCCGAAAGGAATTAGTGAACCAGTTTGGTTTTTACGACAATCCGGTATCTACATGGTCACCATTACTGATACTAGCTTTTTATTCCAGATTTATTTAATTAATTTAAATTACTAGCTGCCATGGTGGGATTTGAACTGACTTTGCCGGATCATTAGTCCCGGCTTCTGGATTACTATGCCAGTGACATAACCACCATGTGTACATACACACCGAGGTCTTTCTGTTCCTGCACCCCTTGGTAAAATTCCACCCTTTAGTTTATATTGCCTCTCAGTCTTCCTTCCAAAATGCATCACATTACATTTCATCTGCCATGTGTCTAATATGTCCCCTGTAATTTGTTTTCCGTGCATGGGCCCTTTAACTGGCTGCGTGGCCCATCCAGATTTTGGCACATGTGCAGTTATTCCCATTGAAAAGCCGATGAGCGGCCTGCGCGGAACCTCCAAACCGCTGCATTGCTGCTCAACGGGAAGGCTGCATGTGACTGGCCATTTCACCAGTCGCTCTATGTCCTCCTGCAGCCTGTTACTGTCCTCCTCACTGTTCACTACACTTTCCTGAGCCTTTCCTGCAGTGTGTGCTTAAGTCTTTTGTAACTGCCGATAACCTGGCAGCATTGGTGGTCTCGCGCACTGGTGGTCTTGCGCACTGCAGCCCAAGTCAGAGCAGGTAGTTGCTGCATTCCAACCCCCTCCCCCGCCCATCACAGCTTGCCTTCCGCCCCACCGACACTCACGTCATATTTGGTTGGCGCTATGAAGTTCAGTGAGTAGTCCTCCGCGTCGTACAGGACGGAGAAGGCCAGATCCAGCACCTCCTGTGAACAGAAGGGGGTTCAGGTTAGTGTCAAAACCAAATGGGGAGGGGGGGGGGGAAAGAGGGGATCAAGTGGAAAAAGAAGGACCAGTGAAAAGTAGGAACAGAAGATGGCGGAAATTCACAGCCGTCCGTCAGCCATGGAACACAGAGGCTAACATTTTCAGTGGAGACTCTTGGTGGAACCTGGATAGGGCAGGAAGGCCAGCTCCAAGATAGAGGGAAGGGGTCAACAGTTTAAAGGTCACTGGCCAAAGGTCACAGGAAACGGCGTACAGTTCCGGTCGCCGCAGTCCACAAAGGATATTGCAGATATAGAAAGAATATAGAAGGGAGCAAAACAGATTGAACGGATGGAAGGTTTGGATTATGAAGAGCGATTATGTAAATTGAGCATGTTCTCACTGGAAGTGAGAAGATGGAGAGGAGATAGGTTTGCTGTTTTTAGGATTCTAAAGGGACTGGATAATCTAGACCATGACGAGCTGTTTCACCTTGCCCAGAACAGCAGAACCACGGGCCTGCGCTTGAAGTGGAGTAAACTCAAAACTAATCTGTGGAGATATTTCAGTGAGCGAGTAGTCAATCTCTGGGACAAACTCCCGAGGGACACACGGGAATTGGTTAGTATTGATTCGCTCAAATGCCAACTAGATTTAGATTTCTTTCAGAAAATAACACATTGGGATACAGTATACGAGCGATCTCAGACATGACGTGTGGTAAGTGTAGCATGTTTGGGAGGAACAAGTGACTTTGAACCTGAGGTTCCCAAAGTTCTCCACCACTGGAGCTTTCGTTGCCTCGTGTCTGGGTCTGTTGTACACTCACTGATAGAGATTGATCGCGGTGATTGGTCAACAACTCCAGTATTGCTGTGTTGTGTGATGACTAGGATGGGAGAAGGCAAACTAGATGGACTGTAGTTTTATTTCCTATGTTGCCATGCCACAGTGACAGTGGGTCTTAGCGAATCAAGTCACAAACAAGGCGGGAAATGAACTGGTCAACAGGATGAAAGAGGCAGACGAGAATCAATCGACAAAGGTACTGCATGTCTGAGGTGGCGGCGAATCAAAAACCAGCGAGAGACATAAAAGGCAAGTCTGCAGTGAAGACATCAAATGCTGCAGGTACACAGCCGCTCCCTCAGCTAGGTGGTGAGTCAGCTCCCTTGCTCACCCTAGTGGCCAGGTGGGGATGTGCAGCTGCAGAAGCCTGCGACCCCAGGCCAGGGGGGAGTTGGCCCATGTTGAGGGCCAACAGTTACTGACTGAGCTTCTACACTCATTTCTCAACTTTAAAGAGGATGTGAGAAATCTGTGTTTTCTAAAAAATAAATCTAAGTCCAGTTTCTCAGTTCTCTGATGTGGAATTGTTTATTAATTAGGCAGTTCATCGACACCAATGGAAACAGCAGGACTCCAGCCATGACCCCAATCCCTGCCCCTCCCCTTTCTGCTGGCGTCCAACTGATAAATGCCCACGTAATAAAATGTCTCTCCCATCATTGGGCTGATGTGGCAAGTCACAAGGGACAATTGTAGGGGGTGCAGGGTGTGGACTACAAGTCATAGAAAATTACGACACAGGAGGCCGCCATTCGGCCCATCGTGTCCGCGCCGGTCGAAAAAGAGCTACCCAGCCTAATCCCACCTTTCAGCACAAGGTCTGTAGCCCTGTAGGTTACGGCACTTCAAGTGCACATGCAAGTATTTGTTAAATGTGGTGAGGATCTACCACCCTTTCCAGCAGTGAGTTCCAGACCCCCACCACCCTCTGGGTGAAGAAATGTCTCATCTCCCCTCTAATCCATCGACCAATTACTTTAAATCTATGCCCCCTGGTTATTGACCCCCTCTGCCAAGGGAAATAGGTCCTTCCTATCTACTCTATCTAGGCACCTCATAATTTTATACACTTCAATAAGGTCTCCCCTCAGCCTCCTGTGTTCTAAGGAAAACAACCCCAGCCTATCCAATCTTTCCTCATAGCTAGAATTCTCCAGTCCAGGCAACATCCTCATAAATCTCCTCTGTACCCTCTCCAGTGCAATCACCTCCTTCCAGTGATGTGATGACCAGAACTGCACGCAGTACTTCAGCTGTGGCCTAACTAGTGTTTTATACAGTTCAAGCATAACGTCCTTGCTCTTGTATTCTAGTCTCAGCTAATAAAGGCAAGCATTCTGTATGCCTTTTTAACAACCTTATTGACCTGTCCTGCTACCTTTAAGGATCTGTGGACATGCATTCCAAGGTCCCTCTGTTCCTCCCCACCTCGCTGTATCCTCCCAATTATTGTGTGTTCCCTTGCCTTGTTGCTCCTCCCCAAATGCATTACCTCACACTTTACTGGATTGAATTCTATTTGCTACTTTTCTGCCCAACTGACCAGCTCATCGATACCTTCCTGCAGTCTACAGCTATCCTGTCAACCACACGGTCAAAATGGTCGCCTATGGGTCTTCGATGTGGATTCTCTTTGCGGGCGGGAAAGATCCCACGGCACTATTCCAATAGGAGTAGGGGAATTCTCCCCGGTGCCCCGGCCAATATTTATCCCTCAACCAACATCGCTAAAAACAGATAATCTCGTCATTATCTGTTTGTGGGACCTCGCTGTGCACAAATTGGCTGTTGCATTTCCTATAGGACAACTGTGGAACTTCTAAGTTATACTTCATTGGCTGTAAAAGGTGCTGTATAAATGCAAGTCTTTCTTTCACAATAAATCAGCGTAGGTCATGGCTCATATTAAAAAATAAAACCTGCAGATATTTAGTGATATCAAGCAGGAGGAAGCTTCATGTCTATGTCCTGTTCTTCCTCTTTCAGATGCTGACTGATCCTTGCTGTGTATTTCCAGCATATTCTGCTTTTAAGCTCACAGGACACAGTCAGTAGCCTTCCAGGCTGCTGCAACAACAGTTATTAATGTGGTTTGAGTGCTTTATGATCAACGCCTTGATTTTAAAATTCTCATCCTTGTGTTCAGGCCTCTCCCTATCTCTGTAACCTCCTCCAGCCCGACAACTCTCCGAGATCTCTAAGCTCCTCCAATTCGGGCCTCTTAACCAACCCGATTTCTATTGCCCCACCATTGGTGGCTGTACCTTCAGCTGCCTGAGCCCTAAACTTCTCCGCCTCTCCACCTCCTTCTCTTTTCAGTCACTCCTTAAAACCTACCTCTTTGACCAAGCTTTTGGCCATCTGCCTAATATCTCCTGTGGCTCGGTGTCAAATTCTGTCTGATTATGCTCCTGTGAATGTTTTACTACGTTAAGGGCGCTATATAAATGCAAGTTGTTGTTGAGGCTGAACCTTGAGGGTGAGCGGGTACCCCCTGACCTCATAAACTCCCCCGAGCACAGTTCGAGTAGTTTGTGGGGTGTGGTCTGAAGCCAGAGACTGCGATGTGACAGGAAGGGACAGAGTGTACAAACATAAGAGTGTATCAGAAAGTGGGGTCAAAGCAAGGAAAAATGGTAAAAAGGCAAAATTAAAAGCTCTTTATCTGAATGCACGCAGCATTCATAACAAGATAGATGAGTTGACGGCACAAATAGATGTAAAGGGGTATGATCTGATAGCCATTACAGAGACGTGGTTGCAAGGTGACCAAGGCTTGGAAATGAATATTCAGGGGTATTTGATCATTTGAAGGGAAAGACAAAAAGGGAAAGGAGGTGGGGTAGCTCTGTTAATAAAGGATGAGATCAGTGCGTTATTGAGAAATTATATTGGCTCAGAAGATCAAGATGTTGAATCAGTTTGGGTGGAGATAAGAAATAATAAGGGGAAGAAGTCACTGGTGGGAGTAGTCTATAGGTCCCCTAACAGTAGCTACACTGTTGGATGGAGTATAAATCAAGAACTAATGGAGGTTTTTAAGAAAAGTATGGCAATAATCATGGGGCGATTTTAATCTTCTTATTGATTGGACAAATCAAATTGGCCAAGGTAGCCTTGAGGAAGAGTTCATAGAGTGTATCAGGGACAGTTTCCTTGAACAGTACATTGTGAACCAACCAGGGAGCAGGCTATCTTAGATCTGGTACTGTGCAATGAGACAGGATTAATAAATGGCGGAAATGGTGGAGATTTTGAACAAATATTTTGTGTCGGTCTTCATGGTAGAAGACACTAAAAACATCCCAATAATGGATAATCAAGGGGCTATAGGGAAGGAGGAACTTAATACAATCAATATCACTAAAGAAATACTCGGTAAATAATGGGACTAAAGGCGGACAAGTACCCTGGACCTGATGGCCTGCATCCTAGGGTCTTGAAAGAAGTGGTTACAGAGATAGTGGATGCATTGGCTGTAATCTACCAAAATTCCCTGGATTCTGGGGCGGTCCCAGCGGAAAACCGCAAATGTAACGCCCCTATTTAAAAAAGGAGGCAGACAGAAAGCAGGAACCCGTAGACCAGTTAGCCTAACATCTGTCGTTGGGAAAATGCTGAAGACCATTATTAAGGAAGCAGTAGCAGGACATTTGGAAAAGCATAATTGAATCAAGTAGAGTCAGCATGGTTTTATGAAAGGAAAATCATGTTTGACAAATTTTCTGGATGTAATGAGCAGGATGGATAAGGGGGAACCAGTGGATGTGGTGTATTTGGATTTCCAGAAGGCATTCAATAAGGTGCCACATAAAAGGTTACTGCACAAGATAAAAGTTCACGGGATTGGGGGTAATGTATTAGCATGGATAGAGCATTGGCTAACTAACAGAAAAGAGAGTCATTTTCCGGTTGGCAAACAGTAACTAGGGGGTGCCACAGGGATCGGTGCTGGGGCCTCAACTATTTACAATTTATATTAATGACTTGGATCAAGGGACCGAGTGTAATGTAGCCAAATTTGTTGATGATACAAAGATGGGTGGGAGAGCAAGTTGTGAGGACACACAAAATCTGCAAAGTGATAGATAGGCTAAGTGAGTGGGCAAATATTTGGCAGATGGAGTATAATGTGGGAAAGTGTGAGGTTATCCACTTTGGCAGGAAAAATAAAAAAGCAAATTATTATTTAAATGGAGAGAAATTACAAAATGGTGCAGCACAGAGGTACCTGGGGTCCATGTGCATGAAACACAAAAATTAGTATGTAGGTACAGCAAATAATAAGGAAGGCAAATGGAATGTTGCCCTTTATTGCAAAGGGGATGGAGTCTAAAAGTAGGGAAGTCCTGCTCCAACTGTACAGGGTATTGGGGAGGCCACACCTGGAGTACTGCGTACAGTTTTGATCTCCGTATTTAAGGCGGGGATATACTTGCATTGGAGGCAGTTCAGAGAAGGTTCACTAGGTTCATTCCTGAGATGAGGGGGTTGACTTATGAAGATAGGTTGAGCAGGTTGGGCCTATAAAATCATTGGAGTTTAGAAAAATGAGAGGTGATCTTATGGGCTTGACAAGGTAGATGCAGAGAGGATGAACTAGTTTCAGAATAAGGGGCCGCCCATTTAAAACTGAGATGAGGAGGAATTTATTCTCAGAGGGTTGTAAATCTGTGGAATTCTCTGCCCCAGAGAGCTGTGGAGGCTGGGTCATTGAATATATTTAAGGCGGAGATAGACAGATTTTTGAGCGATATTGGAATAAAGGGTTATGGGGAACGGGCAGGGAAGTGGAGCTGAGTCCATGATCAGATCAGCCATGATCTTATTGAATGGCGGAGCAGGCTCGAGGTGCCGAATGACCTACATGTTCTTATGTAACTCGCTCTGCCATGATTGCTCCCTATTCAATGAGTGGTATATTAACTCTTAGACCAACAGCAGACCCCAGGTAGACTGCTGGGGGCCGATTGTTACCTGTAGCCTGCCTGTCCCGGCAGCGAGGAGGCTGGAGCCATTTTGAGGCCCGGGCGCCAGCGAGCCGGGGGCAGCAAACAGGCGTCTCGATGCAGCTCGCATGATTCAGGGCGGCCCAATATCGGGTGGCCCAGAGTGCACCTGTCGGTAGTTTTGGAGTGGGGGGGGGAGGGACGGGTGATGGATCATGACCCATCAGGCCGTTCTGTTGGCAGTGCCCCCCCACACTCACCCGGTTCTGTTTCAGCGTGCTCTTCTCCTTCATGTGCGGACAGTCCTTCCCAGTCACCAGAGCCTTGATGTCAGCCACAGGAACTGCAAGAGAGGCACGGCACAGGGTTTAATCAGCTCTGCATTTACCTATTCAGTCGACACCCCAAAGATCTACCAGGGCGTCAGACACGTTCACCCATGCCAGTGAATTCACACTCTACCCACGTGTGTCTGAGATACAAGCCTCTGGCTGGAACCTGGCCTGAAAACAGTACCGATCACACAAACATACAATGGTCCAGCACAAGAGGACTCGGCCCATCATGCCTGAGCCGGCTCTTTGGTAGAGCTATGCAATTAATCTCACTCTTTGTCACCTATCTGTGATGTCACCCCCCTGTCACCTATCTGTGATGTCACCCCCCTGTCACCTATCTGTGATGTCACCCCCGTTACCTATCTGTGATGTCACCCCCCTGTTACCTATCTATGATGTCACCACCCCGTCATGTCACCACCCTGTTGCCTATCTGTGATGTCACCACCCCGTCACCTATCTGTGATGTCACCACCCTGTCACCTATCTGGGATGTCACCACCCCGTCACCTATATGTGATGTCACTTATCTGTGATGTCACCAACTTGTCACCTGTGATGTCACCACCCTGTCACCTGTGATGTCACCACCCTGTCACCTATCAGTGATGTCAACTGTGATGTCACCACCCTATCAGTGTTGTCACTTATCTGTGATGTCACCAACTTGTCACCTATCTGATGTCACCAACCTGTCACCTGTTATGTCACCACCTTGTCACCTATCAGTGATGTCACCACCGTCACCTATTTGTGATGTCACCACCCTGTCACCTATCAGTGATGTCACCTATCTGTGATGACACCACCCTGTCGCCCATCTGTGATGTCACCACCTTGTCACCCATTAGTGATGCCACCTATCTGTGATGTCACCACCCTGTCACCTATCAGTGATGTCACCATCCTGTCACCTGTGATGTCACCACCCTGTCACCTATCAGTGACATCACCTATCTGTGATGTCACCACATGTCATGGGTAGGGAATTGGTTATCAGGTAGGAGACAGAGAGTAGGAATAATGGGTATGTACACAAATTGGCAGGATTTGTCTTGTGGTGTTCCCTAGGGATCTGTTCTGGGACCGCAGTGTTCCCTATATTTCTCAATGTTTTAGATGAAGGAATAGAGAGCCATATCCAAGGCTACTCACGAGACTACTTTAGGTGGCAGAGCAGTGTAGATGGGAGCAGGAGGTTGCAAAGGGACATTCATCGATTACCCGAGTGGGCAAAACTGCGGCAGATGGAATTCAATGTAGGAAAATGTGAGCTCATCCACTTTGGACCTAAAACGATAGATCAGAGTATTTTCTAAATGGCGAGAAGCCAGGAACTGTGGAGGGGCAGAGGGATTTAGGGGGCCATGTACAGAAATACTGAAAGCTAGTGGACAGCTACAAAAAGTAATTGAAAAGGCTCAAGGAATCATAGAATCATAGAAATTTACAGCACGGAAGGAGGCTATTTCGGCCCATGGTGTCTGCGCTGGCCAACTAGAGGCTATCCACTTTCTGCTCTTGGTCCGTAGCCCTGTAGGTTACGGCATTTCACGTGAACATCCCAGTACTTTTTAAATGTGGTGAGGGTTTCTGTCTCTACCACCCTTTCAGGCAGTGAGTTCCAGACCCCCACCACCCTCTGGGTGAAGACATTTCCTCTCAAATCCCCTCCGACCAATTACTTTACATTTATGTCCCCTGGTTGTTGACCCCTCTGCTAAGGGAAATAGGCCCTTTCTATCCACTATATCCAGGCCCCTCATCATTTTATACACCTCAATGAGGTCTCCCCTCAAACTCCTCTGTTCCAATGAAAACAAATCCAGCCTATCCAATCTTTCCTCATAGTTAAAATTCTCCAGTCCAGGCAACGTCCTCGCAAATCTCCTCTGCACCCTCTCCAGTGCAATCACATCCTTTCTGTAATGTTGTGACCAGAACTGCACGCAGTACTCCAGCTGCGGCCTAACCAGTGTTTTATACAGTTCAAGCATAACCTCCCAAGCTCTTGTATTCTATGCCTCGGCTAATAAAGGCAAGCATTCCGTTTGCCTTCTTAACCTGTCGGACCTTATCTCAAGGGGCTTGGGTACAAAGGGATGAAGTGATGCAACAGCTGTAGAGAGTTCTGGTTAGACCCCATCTGGAGAACTACCTTCACGTCTAGGCACCGCACCTCAGGAAAGATGTATTGATTGGACTTGGAGTGGGTGCAGTGCAGATCCATCAGAATACCACAGAGCTAAAAGGGTTATATTATGAGGACAAGTTGCATAGACTAGGCTTGTATTCCTTTGAATATAGATTAAGGGGTGATCTAATTGAGATGTTTAAGATGATTCAAGGATTTGAAAGCGTAGCTAGAGAAAAACTATTTCCTCTGGTGGGGGAAGTTCAGAACAAGGCGGTGTAACCTTAAAATTAGAGCCAGGCCATTTAGGCAGCATTTCACACAAAGGGTGCTGAAAATCTGGAACTCTCTCCCCCAAAAGCTGTTGAGGCCGGGGGTCAATAGACAATGTCAGTACTGAGATCAGTAGATTTTTGTTGGGTAAGGGTATTAAGGTAGTGGAACCAAGGTGGGTAGATTGAATTGAGCTACAGATCAACCATGATCTAATTGAATGGCGGAGCAGGCTCGAGGGGCTGAATGGGCTCCTCTTGTTCGTGATGTGTCTCACTGACGATTGGCTCATCCGCCCCCCCCCCCCCAATAATAACTACAAATCTGCCAAATCCTTTCCCCCCTTGCACCTTTACAGTGAAGCCCACTGCCGTGCCCATCCTGATCCACCCCGTTTCTGAAACGCAGCACGGATCCAATGCAGGACCGTGCTTTGTCTATGTTCCCGGGGTCACAGAAGCCACACTGGGGTGGTGGGATAGCGACACAGGGCCGGGCCCGGATACTGCCGTCTCCCATTGCCCAACCCCCGCTGACACTCCAAAGTGATGCATTTTAGGTTCTGTGTTTTTCAATGTTTCTGAGAGACGAGGCCCGATGTAAATGCACAATGCTTTGCTCGGATCTCTCGGTGTACCTATTGCATGGTGTCTGTTGTCTGCCCTAATCATTAAAATAACATCGGATGCAATATCTGATCAAAATGCCTCACACAAGTCACCCAGTGAATTACTTCAGGGAGCAGTGACTGCCGTCTTGCAGGGTTTAAGACTGTTACCTTCACAGAATGGCATGGGTTGTACAGCATGGAAACAGACCATTGGGCCCAACGTGTCCATGCCGGAGTTAATGCTCCACACCAACCTCACTTCATCTCACCCCATCAGCACATCCTCCTATTCCTTTCTCCCTCATGTGTTTATCAACTTCCCCTTAAATGCATCTGTGCTATTCGCCTCAATCCCTCCTGGTGGCAAGGAGTTCCATATTCTAACCGATCATCTCAACTGAAATAAAACTTTTTCACAATTGATTTCAACGGCGAGTGAAAGACTGAATTGGTTTCTGGGAGCAGCACGCACTCTTGTCTTCCAGACACTCGATGGGCGGATTAGCGCTTCCTTCCTCCACATCGCCGTAGTGCAGCACCTTGTGATTGGGTGACAGGCGACAGTACCACAGCTTGTCTGTCGGAGCAAACACAGTAAAAGGTTAACCCTTCGCACCTCTGCTGCACTCCTCACTCCAACCCTTTCAGCCACTGATCGCTGCTGGAGAAACGGTCGCATCCCATTCGATACCCAACGCAGCAGGCATCAACCCCTCACACACCGGTCACCTCTCAGTGTCCATTAAATGCCCAACCTGTATTTACATCCGATGTGTAGCACAGAAACAGGCCATTCGGCCCATCTGGTCGAAGTCGGTGTTTATGTTCCACACGAGCCTCCTCCTACCCTACTTCAACAAACCCAATTCCTTTCTCCCTCATGTACTTATCTAGTTTCTCCTTAAATGCATCTATACTATTCACCTCAACCACTCCCTGTGGTAGTGAGTTCCACATTCTCACCACTCTCTGGGCGAGACGTTTCTCCTGGGTTCCCGAATGGATTTATTAGTGACTGTCTTATATGGCCGCTACTTTTGGTCTCCCTCACGAATGGAAATATCTACCTTACACCTACCCTCGCAAACTCTTTATGATGAAAGACCTCTGTCGCCCCTCAGTTTTCTGTTTTCTAGAGAGAAGAGCAGCCTGGTCAGCCTTTTCTGATGGGTATAACTATAACTGTGGAACCCTCTCCATACATCTCTCCGGCCAGTCCTGACCCCAGCCAATGTGGAGGCCCCCCCCACCCACCCCCCGACTGAACTGATTGGCCCTCCCGAGCCACTGAGACCCACTGTAGAATCACCCTAGCTCGTTGTGTTTTCAGCTCATTGGGCAGTGATGGATCAAAGCCGCTCGCGGCCAACACCTCGGACCGACAGAGCCTGTCGTGTGCTGGCAGCTGCTGTGGCTGAGGTTCAAAGTGGGTGATTTACAGCCTGTTTACAACAGGACTGCCAATTCCAATTAAATCTGATTGTACAAGCACCCGTACACAAGGCCCAGTGACACGCATGTCCAATCAGCACAGCAGCTTTCAAAGCAAGGCCTGGATTTCCAATTTAATACTATTGATCTCTCCCTGATCCCAACATCTCCCCTCCCCGAGGGTTACTACCATATATTCCCTGTACTCTGGCAATCTGTATTGCACTCATTTCACAGCAATGAAATGCTGCCAGCAGAAGCAGTGCACAGCTATAAATGCCCCCCCACCATAGGGACAATATATTTCCTCTGTGCAAACTGCTCCGTCAGTTTTACCACAACGCCTCCTCTGCAGGAGGCCATGCATCTGATCTTTAACCTCGACCGTGAGCTGCGTCAAAGCTCGAAGGCAAGCAACAGCTAAAAGTCACATGGTGAGTCGGTCTACCCTTAAAATAACCCCCCCCCCACCCCCCCACAAACCCGGGCTTAATCACAATCATTAAAACCCAGCGTCTGCAATACACCAGAGACAGGAGTTTAGTCAGGTCCCCTCTCCAACACATTGACTATTTGAGCAGATTCTTTACAGCACAGAGTGGTTTTAGCACATGAAGAAATCTCACTCTGCAACTAATATACCATTCCAAGTTCTCCCCCCCGCAATCCACCATCAATTCTCTCCCTGCCCGTCCCGAATGCTTGGGCTCTTGCTGGGAATAATTCCACAGACACCTCACCCACACACCCATTCTTCACTTGTGACTCTGGGCAGTACCTTTCTGTGGGCTATTCCAACATGAGGTGCATCGGTTGACTTATGAGGAAAGTTTGAGTAGGTTGGGCCTCTACTCATTGGAATTCGGAAGAATGAGAGGCGATCTTATCGAAACGTATAAGATTATGAGGGGGCTTGACAAGATGGATGCAGAGAGGATGTTTCCACTTCAGGGGGAGACTAGAACTAGAGGGCACGATCTTAGAATAAGGGGCCGCCCATTTAAAACTGAGATGAGGAGAAATTTCTTCTCTCAGAGGGTTGTAAATCTGTGGAATTCGCTGCCTCAGAGAGCTGTGGAAGCTGGGACATTGAATAAATTTAAGACAGAAATAGGCAATAAGGGGTTATGGGGAGCGGGCGGGGAAGTGGAGCTGAGTCCATGATCGGATCAGCAACAGTCGTATTGAATGGCGGAGCAGGCTCGAGGGGCCGTATGGCCTATTCCTGCTCCTATTTCTTATGTTCTTATGTAACAGGGGTTTGCTGGACAGCCACAAATAGTGAGAACCTTGGCCAATTGTCCTCTCCCCAACCTAGAGACACTGGGGACAAGTGTAGGTCCTCAACTGTTCCCAGCACCTGTGGAACTGTACCCCGGTCACTGCATTTAGAACACTGAGGACGAGGGGGTGGGGGGGAGAGAAAGGCAATCAAACAGCCGTCAGTGATTAATTGAGCCACACGGACCAGGACGGTTTGTGGCTGCGGTAACAATCTCTGCAGAGGCAGCCTTTGGGCACTGCCATGAGCCTGAGCACCCCCAGATCAGGAAATGGGATCAAACCCTACACCTCGGGCTCCCACACTAGCCGGCTGCAGATTGCGACTGACTGGGCTGCTGTGGTGTGGGCTGGAGGTTGGTCAGCACCGTGGAGCCAGAGGCAGAGGCCGCTCCTTCACAAGGAGAGGAATGAACCAGTCTCCGTTACTTCGACCGGCAGCTCCGGGAGTATCTACCTTGGCGGCGCCGGCTGCTGATTTTGCGGAAGAGCGTCCCGTCACACAGGCGATTGAGGCGCTGCTGTTTGATCAGCTCCATCAGCTCCGGCTTCAGTCTCTCCCTCAACTCCCTGGGTGACAGAAGAGATGCGTGTTAATAGGCCCAGCCACACGAACACACACTCGTGCGTGCACACACACGTCAGACCACGCACACACACACACATGCACAGACACACGTGCACACACACACGTGCACACGTCAGACCACACACACGCCGCTGGAAGGAATTCCAATGGACCCAAGCCGTTCCCACTTACACCTATTGTTTGCAATTCTGATGGGTCAGCCTGTTGTGCAGAACTCCAAGAATCCTGGGTGTTAAGAGGCGATTCTTGACGTGTGAGCGGGACCCGATCCTGTCCTTACCCAACATGGCCATCTAAACACACTCCAGCAGGGATCGCTCGGTGGCAATGGGGAGCAGGAACTCTGGGATTTTCCTCTCTAAGGTCAAGGGTCACTAATTCAGCACAGAATAATGTAAAAAAAAAGTCAAACATTAATCGAGGGACTCAGCTGAGCAACAAAAGCTTTGTCTATCTGACTGGATACTGTATAATGAAATGGCTGAAAGATGTTCTAGATTCTTCTCCAGTGGCTACTTGCCATGGCTCATGAGGAACCTTGACTCAAAATCACGAGGGTGAAAGGTCAGGTATGTTCTTGACGCGAGATCAGGGGATATGGGATACATAGAATCATAGAATGGTTACAGCACAGGAGGCCGTCATTCGGCCTGTCGAGCCCCTGCCGGCTCTCTGCAAGAGCACCTCAGCCAGTCCCACTCCCCCGCCCTTTCCCCGTAGCCCTGCAAATGTTTTCCTTCAGGTACTTATCCAACTCCCTGTTGAAAGCTGAGATCGAGTCTGCCACCACCCTTTCAGGCCGTGCATTCCAGATCCTAACCACTCGCTGCGTAAAAAAGTTTTTCCTCATGTTGCCTTTGGTTCTTCTGTTAATCACCTTAAATCTGTGTCCTCTGGTTCCCGACCCTTCCACCGATGGGAACAATTTCTCTCTATCTACTCAGTCCAGACCCCTCATGATTCTGAGCACCTCGATCAAATCTCCTCTGCTCCACGGAGAACTCCTCCAGCTTCTCCCGTCTATCCACGTAACTGAAGTCCCTCATCCCTGGAACCATTCTCTGAAATCTTTTCTGCTCCCTCTCTAAGGCCTTCATATCCTTCCTAAAGGGCGGTGCCCAGAATTGGACACAATGCTCCAGTTGAGGCTGAGCCAGTGTTTTATAAAGGTTCATAACTTCCTTGCTTTTGTACTCACTGCCTCTCTATATAAAGCTCAGGATCCCATATGCTTTTTTGAACCACTTTCTCAACCTGCCCTGCCACCTTTAATGATTTATATGGATGATGTGATCTGTGTAAGGAGGGAAAAAAATGGGTATGGAGGTAAATGGAGCGGAGGTGTGGATCAGGCATGATCTGGTTGAATGGCAGGACAGGCTCGAGGAGCTGACAGGTTTGAGGAGTTGAATGGCCTACTCCTGCTCCTAATGTGACTGAAAAGGATTGTTTGACTTTTCAGTGTGGAGGATACCAGTTTGAAGAACCCTTTGTATGAAGCTCACTGATACCAACCAGTGCCCAACATCACAAGGCCAGAAAGTGCCGAGGAGATTTAGTGAGACACTTTCTTTCTCCTTGCGCATGTTGGAGAGAGGCAGGCCAACCTGAAGCCCCAGCGGTTCATGGCCAGTAAGTGAATCCTGCTCGCCGGTTATTCCCACTTCACGTTACACCCACACAGCTATGCCAAGGCCTTGCCAAGCTCTTACAGGACAGGCGGTGCCAGTGTCTCTTCCTGGTGCATCCTCTCCGTCTGCCGCAGTTTGAGAATCTCGCTGTAGTTCAGAGCGTTCACCTTGTTGCGGAAGAGCTCAAGGGAGGTAGGCTTGGAGGCCAGCGTCCGCGTGATCTGCTCCCGTACCACCTGCATAACCTGCAACAGAAAGCACAGCTCACCGTCAGTGGGGCTTTCAACCGGCGGGGCACCGATCGCCAATGCTCACACTCCTCTGGCCAATCAGCCGCAATTACACCGATCTGCCTGCCTGCCCAGAGCAGCTCTGCACCACGCAGAAGTGAGGGAGAGCTGCGCTGTTAGAGGTGCCACCTTTGGGATGAAACGTTCTGCCAGTCCCGACTGCCTGGTTAGGTGGGCATGAACCCAACTTCCTGCCCTTACCACGCACCGCCCCCCCGTCGCGCAAGAGATGGAGCATTGTATGGGGGTCACGGATTGTTAACAGGTTTATTGGGTATGAAGTGAATATGACAGTGTCGTAGATTCCGGATTTCATCCACTTCAACGATGTCACTTGTCACACACGCACCAGCTTTCTGAGAAATCGGGTGTGGGTGTAAAGGGTGTGGGGTTGGAAGAACGTGATCCGTCTTCCCTGAGTTTCCTCTCTCTCTCCCCTCCTCCCCAGTCTCTCTCTCTCTCTGCCCCCACTCTCTCTCTCTCTCTCTAACTCTGCCCCCACTCTCTCTCTCTCTCTCTCTCTCTCTGCCACCACTCTCTCTCTCTCTCTGCCCCCACTCTCTCTCTCTCTCTCTGCCCCCACTCTCTCTCTCTCTCTCTCTCTGCCCCCACTCTCTCTCTCTCTCTGCCACCACTCTCTCTCTCTCTCTGCCCCCACTCTCTCTCTCTCTCTCTCTGCCCCCACTCTCTCTCTCTCTCTCTCTGCCCCCACTCTCTCTCTCTCTCTCTCTGCCCCCACTCTCTCTCTCTCTCTCTCTCTCTCTCTCTCTCTGCCCCCACTCTCTCTCTCTCTCTCTCTCTCTCTCTGCCCCCCCACTCTCTCTCTCTCTCTCTCTCTCTGCCCCCCACTCTCTCTCTCTCTCTGCCCCCCCACTCTCTCTCTCTCTCTCTGCCCCCCCACTCTCTCTCTCTCTCTGCCCCCCCTCTCTCTCTCTCTCTGCCCCCCCTCTCTCTCTCTCTCTCTCTCTGCCCCCACTCTCTCTCGCTCTCTCTCTCTGCCCCCTCTCTCTCTCTCGCTCTCTCTCTCTGCCCCCACTCTCTCAGTACCTCCGATTTTTTTCTCTCCCACAGAAGGCTGCGAAAATGTTCGTGTAGGTAATCACGCCGATATTTTAGCAAAAGTCTAAATCAACAAAGCACCGTGGTCGGCAGCAGGTCACGATACAGGCCCCACTTCCGGTTCTGGGTTTGAGTCCACGAATGCGCGGGACGGACGGGACAGGGTGGGGTGGGGGGGGGGGCGGTCGTGCGCAGGACACACAAAAAACTTGAAAATAATAATTCCGTCTGTTTAACATCTCATCTGAAAGATGGCACCTCCGACAGTACAGCGCTCCCTCAGCACTGCGCTGGGAGTGTCGGCCTAGATTTTTCGTGCTCACGACCCTGGAGTGGGACTTGAACCCACAACCTTCTGGCTCAGAGGCGAGAGTGCTACCCACTGACACAAAGGATATGATCTCATGGTTGGGATGGCAACAAGCACTTGTGATGTTATCTGACCTTGGAATAGATTAGCTCGCAGTAATCACTCCTCGCTCCCTCTGCTCCATCATTTATTGCAGGATGTTAGTATGTTGCTGTTGAACCAGCTGCCAATGTTACTCCCTCTCCACACAAATTATTGCCGCAGAGCTAATGCTTACCCAAACATCCAATTAACATCAGTGCCCTGCGTAGGCTGCTTTCGAAGTCAGTATTATTTTGTTAAACAATTGTTGCAGTGCTCTCGCAAAGCTCCAGAGCCAGATCTCAATCACCAGACCGTCCCATTTACAAGCATCTGTGCTATTTATGTGTGTGCGTTCCATGGCCTCCCCCCCCACCTCCTCCAGTGAGGCCGGCAAGGATTCACTGACAAGGCCCCAGGCTGTGCCTGTGTATCTTTGTTAAACACTGCCAGTTACAGCAGTGGTATGCAGTTGGGGTTGACAATAGAGCGGGGTTGTATAAAAGCCCGTTTGACTGATTTACCACACAGAAGCCCAAAATGTTACAGAAGGAGTGCCTCTCAGTCATTCATCCCTTCAGAGTAATCGCCGACACGACAATGGCGCTTCTCCCTAGTGACATCAGACATAAGGACTGAACTTGAAGGATGCTGGGAAATTTGGAGCTTTCAAAATGGAGATCGCTAGATTTGTATTGGGTAAGGGGATTAAGGGAAATGGTGCTACAGCGGGTAAATGGAGTTGAGGTGCAGATTAGCTCATCATCATCATCAGAGGCAGTCCCTCGAAATTGAGGAAGACTTGCTTCCACTCCCAAAGTGAGTTCTCAGGTGGCTGAACAGTCCAATACGGAAATTACAGTCTCTGTCACAGGTGGGACAGATAGTTGAGGGAAAGGGTGGGTTGCCGCACGCTCCTTCCGCTGCCTGCACTTGTTTTCTGCATGCTCTCGGCGACGAGACTCGAGATGCTCAGCGCCCTCCTGGATGCACTTCCTCCACTTAGGGCGGTCTTTGGCCAGGGACTCCCAGGTGTTGGTGGGGATGTTGCACTTTATCAGGGAGGCTTTGAGGGTGTCCTTGTAACGTTTCCTCTACCCACCTGGGGCTTTCTTGCCATGTAGGAGTTCCGAGTAGAGCGCTTGCTTTGGGAGTCTCTTGTCAGGCATGCAAACAATGTGGCCCGCCCAACAGAACTGGTCGAGTGTGGTCAGTGCTTCGATGCTGGGATGTTGGCCTGATGGAGGACGCTAACGTTGGTGCGTCTGTCCTCCCAGAGGATTTGCAGGATCTTGTGGAGACATAGTTGGTGGTATTTCTCCAGCGATTTGAGGTGTCTACTGTATATGGTCCACGTCTCTGAGCCATACAGGAGAGAGGGTATCACTATAAGCCCTGTAAGACCATGAGCTTGGTGCCAGATTGGAGGGTGTGATCTTCAAACACTCTCTTCCTCAGGCGATTGAAGGTTACGCTGGCGCACTGGAGGCGGTGTTGAACCTTGTCGTTGATGTTTGTCCTTGCTGATAGTAGGCTCCCGAGGTATGGAAAGTGGTCCACATTGTCCAAGATCTGACTGAATGGCGGAACAGGCTCGAGGGACTGAATGGCCTCTTCCGGTTCCTAACCGCTGTGAAGTTTTTGCGATGTCACTGAAGAAGTTTTATTCCACATGCTTACTCACAAGCCACCAATAGCTAAACAGTTTGAAGGAATGAAACAGGGGGACATGCGGCTGAAAGACCCCAGCAAATATATTTCGTGTGGCTTGTTCAGCAAAATTCCCTTCCCCTTCCAAAAAACACATTCAAGATTCAACTAATTGTCACAACAAGCACAGAACCGTCAACCATTTTACAGGAACCTCACACTGGTTTCCATCACCACAGCGGTAACAGCCAAGCCAAACGGGGCATCATTAGCTCATTGACAGTGGACGACCTGTGGACTTGGATACAGGTCACACTGAGGAGAGAAAACTAGGCCAGCGGCAAAACCTCAGAGTCCGAGAGTTAACTCCATCCCTCCCTCCCCCTCCCACCCACCCAAAGGTACTTAAAACCAATGACACATACGGACAAGGGCCACCCCCTCCAATAATTCCACGACTGTGTCCTCTTCACCATTTTACTGAGAAAATGGATGTCATGCAGGGCTTTACCGAAAATATTTTGAAGACTTTGTGAAATAAAAAATACACTTACCCGTGGCAAAACTAATGATAAGTAATTAACGTCCACACAACGTAACCCTGCACATCGGTTACCAAATAATGTTATTTCCCTACATTCACATGCAACTTTCACGAATTTGGGCATCCCCAGTATTCCCACCTTTGAACGGGAGAAGAGTTACATTTTGGCAATCAGCCATTAACAACTTGCAAGTCAACCTGAATGCGCAGTGTACTTGTTCACCGCTCTTCAAGTGAAAGAACAGCTCGGAGCATTTTTAGAAGGTAGATACCAGGCAGCAAGTGATGGAGCTTAGCAAGGGCCGACTGATAGCACAGTTGGAGAGAGGTAGCTAGGAGATGGGCGTATTGAGAGAGAATTCCAGAGGATGGGGCAGAAGGCTTCGGAAGAAGCAGGGATTTGGAGCGAGGAGCATGGGGTGGGTCGGTACCTATGCAAGGGGAGGTCAGCAATAGGTGGGGCAGGATCGTGGATGAATTTGAAATGACAATGAGGGCCTTGAAGTCAATTTTCTGAGGTGAGGAACCAGATCATCTGTGCAAGGACAGGGGTGCTGGGTGTGTGGGAGCTGTACGGTTCGGGACTCGGGCTACAGATTACTGGATTGGCTGAGGTTTGTGAAGGTTAGGGGTAAGGAGGCGAGCCCTTGAGAAATATTGCCCAAAGTGTGGATAATGTGGAGCTGAAGGAGGGCTGATAAACCAACCATGTTCTAGACACAGGAGACGGCAGTTCGGGGATGGACTGCAGGTGGTAGGTTCATGGAAGAAATACGTTGAAGAGCAGAAGTCGAGATGGTGGGGGATAAGCTGCAGAATATAGAGGGAGTCGGAGCTGGGAAAGGGGTTAGTTGGAGAGGGGTGTGAAAGTGAGAGGAGAGGAGGAAAGTACCAGGATGTGGAAGGGGCCCCAGATGACGAGGATCTTAGCATCATAGAAACATAGAACTTTATATCAGGAGGCTGCTATTCTGCCTATTGTATCTGTGCTAGAGCAATCCAAAATTGATCCCACTTCCCTGCTCTCCCTCTGCTTCAAGTGCTTATCTAACCTTCCCTTAAAAAGATGCACTGGTCTCTGCCTCAACCAGTCCTTGTGGCAAAGCATTCCTTACTCAGACAACTCTCTGCAAAGATGGTGGAGGAGGAGGTCCCCAAATAAGGAATAAGTGTCAGACGAGTATCAAGATGGAGGTCACACCCACCTCCACAGCAGGCCATTTACTACTGAAACCCTCATCTGTGCCTTTGTTACCTCCAGACTTGACCAATTCTCTCCTGGCTGTCCTCCCACCTCCCCACCCTCCCTCCATATGCTTGAGCTCATCCAAAACTGCTGCCCATGTCCTAACTCACACCAATTCCCATTCACGCACCAGCCCAGTACTCGCTGACCTACATTGGCTCCCGGTTTGCCAAATCCTCAATTTTAAAATTTTCATATCCCTCATGGCCCCTTGATGACTGGGGAGCAGCGCTGTGTGGTGAGGACAGGCTGGTGGAGGACCTTTGTCTTACGGATGTTTAGCGTAAGGTCCATGCTTTCGTTTGCCTCAGTAAATATGTCGACTATGTCCTGGAGTTCAATCTCTGTATGATGTCTCTGCAAGATCCTACAAATCCCCTGGGAGGACAGACGCACCAACGTAGTGTCCTCGACCAGGCCAACATCCCCAGCATTGCAGCACTGACCACACTCGATCAGCTCCGCTGGGCAGGCCACATAGTCAGCATGCCAGACACGAGACTCCCAAAGCAAGCGCTCTACTCGGAACTCCTTCACGGCAAACGAGCCCAAAGGCGGGCAGCGGAAATGCTACAAGGACACCCTCAAAGCCTCTCTGATAAAGTGCAACATCCCCACTGACACCTAGGCGTCCCTGGCCGAAGACCGCTCTAAGTGGAGGAAGTGCATCCGGGAGGGAGCTGAGCACCTCGAGTCTCGTCGCCGAGAGCATGCAGAAAGCAAGCGCAGGCAGCGGAAGGAGCGTGCGGCAAACCAGTCTCACCCCTCCCCCTTCCCCTGAGGAATCCAAGCTACTCAACACATCAACACACATCGAGGTCTTTTCATGTACAATCGATGCCCATTCGGCATCAGGTCAGCAGCTGCCATATTTCAGCGCAACATGGAGAGTCTGCTCAAGTCCATCCCGGGGACGGTTGTATTTCAAGACGACATACTTATCACGGGCAGGGACACCGACTCCCATCTCCATAATTTGGAGGAAGTACTAAAGCAGTTGGATCGGGTAGGCCTACGAGTCAAGAAATCCAAGTGCTTGTTTCTCGCACCCGAGGTTGAATTTTTGGGCAGAAGAATTGCTGCTAATGGAATGCATCCAGGAGGGAGCTGAGCACCTCAAGTCTCGTCGCTGAGAGCATGCAGAATGCAAGCGCAGGCAGCGGAAGGAGCGTGCGGCAAATCAGTCTCACCCCTCCCCCAACAGAGTACAAAACAGAAGCAATTCGCCTGGCACCCAGGCCCAGGAATGTCTCAGAACTGCGCGCCTTTCTCGGGCTACTCAATTACTTTGGGAACTTTATGCAGAACTTAAGCATGCTGCTGGAGCCTCTCCACGTGCTGCTCAGGAAGGGGTGCGATTGGTTTTGGGGGGCGCCCAGGAACGCGCCTTCAATAAGGCACGCAACCTTCTGTGTTCCAACAGTGTCTTGACTTTCTTTGACCCAGATAAAAAGCTAGTTCTCACATGCGATGCGTCAGCGTATGGGGTCGGGTGCATTTTGCAACATGTCAATAGTGCGGGCAAATTACAACCCATAGCTTATGCCTCCAGGTCACTTTCGCGGGCGGAGCGCGGGTACGGAATGGTAGAGAAGGAGGCGCTCGCGTGCGTGTACGGTGTCAAAAAGATGCACCAATACCTTTTCGGGGCCAAGTTCGTGTTAGAAACTAACCACAAGCCCCTCACGTCCCTCCTATCCAAGAGCAAGGCAATAAACGCCAACGCCTCGGCGCGAATTCAACGGTGGGCACTCATGCTGGCGTCCTACGACTATACCATAAATACAGACCAGGCACAAACAACTGTGCCGACGCGCTCAGCAGGCTACCCCTGGCGACCACGGAAGGGTCTGACGAACAGGACTGTGAGATAGTTATGGCAATCAATGCCTTTGAGTCCACAGGTTCGCCCATGACGGCTCACCAAATCAGAGCCTGGACGGCCAGCGACCCCACGTTATCCTTAGTAAAAAGATGTGTCCTAAGCGGTGACTGAGCAGAGGCTCGCGATGCATGAGCTATCACTATAAGCAGACTGCCTGATGTGGGGCAGCCGAGTAGTCATGCCTCTGCGAGGCAGAGAGGCATTTGTCCGGGAGCTCCACCGTGAGCACCCGGGGATCGTTCTCATGAAGGCCATAGCCAGATCCCACGTCTAGTGGCCTGGTATTGACGCGGACTTGGAGCTCTGCGTCCGAAGGTGCACCATTTGTGCCCAACTCAGCAATGCCCCCAGGGAGGCTCCACTGAGTGCCTGGCCTACCAAACCGTGGTCGCGGGTGCACGTAGACTATGTGGGCCCATTCATGGGCAAAATGTTCCTCGTAGTTGAAGATGCATTTTCAAAGTGGATCGAATGCACCATTTTAAACTCGAGCACAACCTCCACCACTGTGGAGAGCCTCGCAACCATGTTTGCAACACACGGAATCCCTGACATATTGGTCAGTGACAATGGTCCGTGCTTCACCAGCGCAGAATTCCAAGACTTTATAATTGACCACGGCATAAATCACGTCAAGACGGCACCGTTCAAGCCGGCCTCTAACGGCTAGGCGGAGAGAGCAGTGCAAATCATTAAACAAGGCATGCTTAAAATCCAAGGTCCCACGCTGCAGGGTCGCCTGTCGCGACTGCTGCTGGCCTACAGATCTCGTCCGCGCTCACTGACTGGGACCCCCCCCCCCCCCGCGCAACTGTTGATGAAAAGGACTTTAAAAACAAGGCTCTCATTAATCCTCGCAGACATGCACAAAATTGTTGAGGCAAAGCACCGTAAGCTGACTGAGTACCATGACAGAAATTCGAGGGGGAGATGGAAGGAGAACAGCCAGTTGTCGTGGTGCACGTTGGTACCAATGACATAGGTAAAAAAAGGGATGAGGTCCTACGAAATGAATTTAAGGAGCTAGGAGCTAAATTAAAAAGTAGGACCTCAAAAGTAGTAATCTCAGGATTGCTACCAGTGCCACGTGCTAGTCAGAGTAGGAATCGCAGGATAGCTCAGATGAATATGTGGCTTGAGCAATGGTGCAGCAGGGAGGGATTCAAATTCCTGGGGCATTGGAACCGGTTCTGGGGGAGGTGGGACCAGTACAATCCGGACGGTCTGCACCTGGGCAGAATCGGAACCAATGTCCTCGGGGGAGTGTTTGCTAGTGCTGTTGGGGAGGAGTTAAACTAATATGGCAGGGGGATGGGAACCAATGCAGGGAGATAGAGGGAAACAAAAAGGAGGCAAAAACAAAAGACAGAAAGGAGATGAGGAAAAGTGGAGGGCAGAGAAACCCAAGGCAAAGAACAAAAAGGGCCATTGTACAGCAAAATTCTAAAAGGACAGAGGGTGTTAAAAAAACAAGCCTAAAGGCTTTGTGTCTTAATGCAAGGAGTATCCACAATAAGGTGGATGAATTAACTGTGCAAATAGATGTTAACAAATATGATGTGATTGGGATTACGGAGACGTGGCTCCAGGATGAGCAGGGCTGGGAACTCAACATCCAGGGGTATTCAACATTCAGGAAGGATAGAATAAAAGGAAAAGGAGGTGGGGTAGCATTGCTGGTTAAGGAGGAGATTAAGGCAATAGTTAGGAAGGACATTAGCTTGGATGATGTGGAATCTATATGGGTAGAGCTGCAGAACACCAAAGGGCAAAAAACGTTAGTGGGAGTTGTGTACAGACCTCCAAACAGTAGTAGTGATGTTGGGGAGGGCATCAAACAGGAAATTAGGGGTGCGTGCAATAAAGGTGCAGCAGTTATAATGGGTGACTTTAATATGCACATAGATTGGGCTAACCAAACTGGAAGCAATACGGTGGAGGAGGATTTTCTGGAGTGCATAAGGGATGGTTTTTTAGACCAATATGTCGAGGAACCAACTAGGGGGGAGGCCATCTTAGACTGGGTGTTATGTAATGAGAAAGGATTAATTAGCAATCTCGTTGTGCGAGGCCCCTTGGGGAAGAGTGACCATAATATGGTGGAATTCTGCATTAGGATGGAGAATGAAACAGTTAATTCAGAGACCATGGTCCAGAACTTAAAGAAGGCTAACTTTGAAGGTATGAGGCGTGAATTGGCTGAGATGGATTGGCGAATGATACTTAAGGGGTTGACTGTGGATGGGCAATGGCAGACATTTAGAGACCGCATGGATGAACTACAACAATTGTACATTCCTGTCTGGCATAGAAATAAAAAAGGGAAGGTGGCTCAACCGTGGCTATCAAGGGAAATCAGGGATAGTATTAAAGCCAAGGAAGTGGCATACAAATTGGCCAGAAATAGCAGCGAACCTGGGGACTGGGAGAAATTTAGAACTCAGCAGAGGAGGACAAAGGGTTTGATTAGGGCAGGGAAAATGGAGTATGAGAAGAAGCTTGCAGGGAACATTAAGACGGATTGCAAAAGTTTCTATAGATATGTAAAGAGAAAAAGGTTAGTAAAGACAAATGTAGGTCCCCTGCAGTCAGAATCAGGGGAAGTCATAACGGGGAACAAAGAAATGGCGGACCAATTGAACAAGTACTTTGGTTCGGTATTCACGAAGGAGGACACGAACAACCTTCCGGTTATAAAAGGGGTCGGGGGGTCTAGTAAGGAGGAGGAACTGAGGGAAATCCTTATTAGCCGGGAAATTGTGTTGGGGAAATTGATGGGATTGAAGGCCGATAAATCCCCAGGGCCTGATGGACTGCATCCCAGAGTACTTAAGGAGGTGGCCTTGGAAATAGTGGATGCGTTGACAGTCATTTTCCAACATTCCATTGACTCTGGATCAGTTCCTATGGAGTGGAGGGTAGCCAATGTAACCCCACTTTTTAAAAAAGGAGGGAGAGAGAAAACAGGGAATTATAGACCGGTCAGCCTGACATCGGTAGTGGGTAAAATGATGGAATCAATTATTAAGGATGTCATAGCAGTGCATTTGGAAAGAGGTGATATGATAGGTCCAAGTCAGCATGGATTTGTGAAAGGGAAATCATGCTTGACAAATCTTCTGGAATTTTTTGAGGATAGAGTGGATAAGGGAGAACCAGTTGATGTGGTATATTTGGACTTTCAGAAGGCGTTCGACAAGGTCCCACACAAGAGATTGATGTGCAAAGTTAGAGCACATGGGATTGGGGGTAGTGTACTGACATGGATTGAGAACTGGTTGTCAGACAGGAAGCAAAGAGTAGGAGTAAATGGGTACTTTTCAGAATGGCAGGCAGTGACTAGTGGGGTACCGCAAGGTTCTGTGCTGGGGCCCCAGCTGTTTACACTGTACATTAATGATTTAGATGAGGGGATTAAATGTAGTATCTCCAAATTTGCGGATGACACTAAGTTGGGTGGCAGTGTGAGCTGCGAGGAGGATGCTGTGAGGCTGCAGAGCGACTTGGATAGGTTGGGTGAGTGGGAAAATGCATGGCAGATGAAGTATAATGTGGATAAATGTGAGGTTATCCACTTTGGTGGTAAAAACAGAGAGACAGACTATTATCTGAATGGTGACAGATTAGGAAAAGGGGAGGTGCAAAGAGACCTGGGTGTCATGGTACATCAGTCATTGAAGGTTGGCATGCAGGTGCAGCAGGCGGTTAAGAAAGCAAATGGCATGTTGGCCTTCATAGCAAGGGGATTTGAGTACAGGGGCAGGGAGGTGTTGCTACAGTTGTACAGGGCATTGGTGAGGCCACACCTGGAGTATTGTGTACAGTTTTGGTCTCCTAACCTGAGGAAGGACATTCTTGCTATTGAGGGAGTGCAGCGAAGGTTCACCAGACTGATTCCCGGGATGGCGGGACTGACCTATCAAGAAAGACTGGATCAACTGGGCTTGTATTCACTGGAGTTCAGAAGAATGAGAGGGGACCTCATAGAAACATATAAAATTCTGACAGGGTTAGACAGGTTAGGTGCAGGAAGAATGTTCCCAATGTTGGGGAAGTCCAGAACCAGGGGTCACAGTCTAAGGATAAGGGGTAAGCCATTTAGGACCGAGATGCGGAGGAACTTCTTCACCCAGAGAGTGGTGAACCTGTGGAATTCTCTACCACAGAAAGTTGTTGAGGCCAATTCACTAAATATATTCAAAAAGGAGTTAGATGAGGTCCTTACTGCTAGGGGGATCAAGGGGTATGGCGAGAAAGCAGGAATGGGGTACTGAAGTTGAATGTTCAGCCATGAACTCATTGAATGGCGGTGCAGGCTAGAAGGGCCGAATGGCCTACTCCTGCACCTATTTTCTATGTTTCTATGTTTCTATGGAATGAGATAGGGGACAAAGTGTTTGTACTAAACTATGGCAGGAGTCCCAAATGGCTTTCAGGGACAGTAACGGGCAAGGAAGAAAACAGGCTACTGGTAGTACAAATGGACAATGGCAAAACCTGCTGGAGGCATGTAGACCAAGTCAAAAGCAGATTTACCAACAACACTGCAGAACCAGAGGCAGACTACAATGTGGAACTCGCACCACACCTGGTGGACAGACAGAGGGAACAACCTGAGGAAAGGGCAATCCCAACAGACAGCCCAGGCGAGTCAACAGCATCACACCAATCGAAACAGACAGCCCAGGCGAGATACCAGCAACCACACCCAAAGAAAAGCAGACCACAAGGCAAACAACTGAACCACAACTCAGACGCTCCACGCGAGAGCGAAGACCACCTGAGAGACTGAACCTATAAAGACAGTAAGACCTTGGGAGAGGGTGATGTCATGTATCTTACATTATTATATACAACTGCATCCTAACATGCTATACATGACTGTAATAAGATATGACATGTAACCACCAGCATACCTTACCACCTGGGGTGCACTTGCAAGAGACAGGTATATAAAGACAGGTCTCAGGCAAGTGCAGCATTCCAGAGTAATAAAGGTGCAGGTCCAGAGTGACCTTGACTTCACTACATGCCTTGTGTGAATCTGTACTGAGGGGACAGGACTTTACAAGGGGTGGGGGGGAAAGAGAGCGAGGGGGGCGGGGCGGGAAGAGAGCGAGGGGGGCGGGGGGGAAGAGAGCGAGGGGGGCGGGGGGGAAGAGAGCGAGGGGGGCGGGGGGAAGAGAGCGAGGGGGGGGGCGGTGAGGGAGATGAGATGAGGGTGGATACATCATCAACAAAATGAATATTCTACAGCCCCAGAAAAGGGTTACCAGCGAGGGCTGATGGTAACTATCGGGGACCGTCTGATCAATGCACAACAGATTGGTAAGTGAAGTGACAGCACGCCAGGGAGTGTGTCCAAATATACTCAATCTGTCAATCCTAAAAACATGCCAGTATTTCTTCATTGCCATGGTTTAACTTGCGGAGGGTGGGGGTGGGGCGGGGGGGTGGGGTGGGGTGTAACAGATGGGATTGGCCCAGGACACCAGGGATAACTCCCCTGCTCTTCTTCAAAATAGTGCCATGGGATCTTTTACGTCCACCTGAGAGGGCAGATGGCACCTCGGTTTAATGTCTCAACAGAAAAACGGCCCCTCCGACAGCGCAGCACTCCCTCAATACTGCACTGGAGTGTCCCCTAGATTTTTATGCTCAAGTCTCTGGAGTGGGACTTGAACCCACAGCCGTGTGACTCAGAGGCGAGGGTGCTACCCACTGAGCCACGGCTGACGGGATATGCTGGCACGGAGCCTCAAAGTGGATTGGTGAAACTTGTCTAACGAGAACAGTCAAACCTGAATGAAAGTGGGATCTGGGATCCTGTCAAGGTGAAGTAGGGCTCCTGTTAGTTGCACACAAATGTGTTGTGAGTTCTCTCTAGTATTTGCTCAAGGTTCCTACCCCGAGCTACACCCCATTTGAGCGAGAAGTCCACTGGTGATGCAATTACTGGGCCATCTTTTGAGCAGGGCAATGAATGGGCTTCATTCTTATTCAGAGTTCTGTCTGCTGCCACCTTCACTATTACTAGGTCTGACGTGCAGCTTATTTTCTTAAACCAAATTTATACTTGTGTGAAGGTGTGAGATTATTCTGTCAGCTTTAAAGCCCAAGGGGAATGTCCAGTCAGAGAAAGGTGCCATTTTAGGTCATAGAATCATCGAATGGGTACAGCACAGAGGCCATTCGGCCCATCGAGCCCGTGCCGGCTCTCTGCAAGAGCACCTCAGCTAGTCCACTCCCTCCCCCCCGCTACCCCACCATCCTTTCTCCGTGGCCCTGCAATTTTTTTTCTTTCCAATACTTATCCAACTCCCTTTTGAAAGCCACGATTGAGTGTGCCTCCACCTCCCTTTCAGGTAGTATATTCCAGACCGTAACCACTTGCTGTGTAAAAACGTTTCTCCTCATGTCGCCTTCTCAGTCCTTCTGCCAATCACCTTAAATCTGTGTCCTCTGGTTCCCAACCCTTCCACCAATGGGAACAGTTTCTCTCTCTCTGCTCTGTCCAGACCCCTCATGATTTTGAACACCTCGATCAAATCTCCTCTCAACCTTCTCTGCTCCATGGAGAACAACCCCAGCTTCTCCAGTCTATCCACATAACTGAAGTCCCTCATCCCTGGAACCATTCTCGTAAATCTTTTCTGCACCCTCTCTAAGGCCTTCACATCCTTCCTAAAGTGGGGTGCCCAGAATTGGACACAATGCTCCAGTTGAGGCCGAACCAGTGTTTTATGAAGGTTCATAATGCTTTTGTACTTGATACCTCTATTTATAAAGCCCAAGACCCCATATACTTTTTTAACTGCTTTCTCAATCTGCCCTGCCACCTTCAATGATTTGAGCCCCAATCTCTCTGTTCATGCACCCACTTTAGTTTATACTGGCTCTCCTCATTCTTCCTACCAAAATATGTCACTTTGAAATTTCTGCATTAAATTTAATCTGCCACATGTCTGCCCATTCCATCTCGACATCACTCACTCCCCTCCTCACTGTTCACTAAACCTCCAAGTTTTGTGTCAACTGCAAATTTTGAAATTGTAGATGTCAAGTGCAGATAATGCAGTGATATTTTCACATGAATGAACTGATATTTACCACAATTAACATTGCGGAACACCAATTTAACCACTGATCGTGCCCTTTTAATGACCTCACGATATATGCTTTCGATACAACATAGGAAAAAAAGTTAACTCATCGTTAAAATTGGCCAACTAAAATGGTGGTTCTTAAATTATGAACAACCTTGAACTGGGAGGAGCCAACTGAGCTAATGTGGAAAATGTGACAATCTTCTTGGCATTTTTTTTAGAATAAGTGATTGATTATTGAGCCCTTTAAAGCCTATCTCATTGATCTGGTGTGACGTCCATTTAAAACCCATCCCGGCATGCTTTCAATATCACCTCTTTGTTTGATCTGATGTGGAGGTAGGCCACCATGATTCACTGTTTAAAAACGGACCTACGAGGAGTAGGCCATTCAGCCCCTCGAGCTTGCTCCGCCATTCAGTTAGATCATGGCTGATCTGTACCTTAACTCCATCTACCCGCCTTGATAGCAGATTCCTTTAATACCCTTGCCTAACACAAATCGATCAATGTCAGTTTTAAATTTTTCAATTGACACCCAGCCTCAACAGCTTTGTTTTTGGTGACGAGGGAGGGGTTGGTGGTAGAGAAAGGCTTCCAGATTCCCACTACCCTTTGTGTGAAGAAGTGCTTCCTGGCATTACTCACAACAGCCTGGCTCTAATTTTAAGGCCGTGTCCCCTTGTTCTGGACTCCCCCCATCAGAGGAAATAGTTTATCTCCATATTCCCCATCAAATTCTTTAATCACCAAACACCCCAATTAGATCACCCCTTAATCTTCTGTACTCAAGCAGTTTTGATTGGTGTTTCAGAAACATTAAAAAAACACATGAACCCTTTTTCTGTGATGTAGTGCTTACACATCACGGCGAGGGTTAAGTATTGGACTTTGTGTCGACACTGACTTTGGAAGAGAAGACAGAGAACTGCTGTGTTCATGTTTAAAGGCTTGAATAGTTTGGGCGAGCCTGAGCAAAACTTTCTGATGGTGCAACAGTCAACTGCAAATCTTAACAATTACTTTGATTTTAATATTTACTATGCATTCAAGGGTTAAAAATAAACTTACCTCAATGGACAGGGTTTTTAATATGAAAATGATTAAATGTAATTTTTCTAGGTTTTAAAAGTGTTATGCTGGGAAAAGTAAGCTGTACACCTGCTTTCACCAGGCGTAAGAGTTTAATGGACATTAGCTGGGCGAGAGTTTGGCAAATAGCCCAATCTCTCCCGCACGGATGTCCTTCCTGTGGGAATGCGTAGCATCTGTCTAAAGAAATTTTGACAGATCGGGAAAGCTGGTTCTGGACACATGCACATTGCGCCCCGAAAACCGGCTTTTGTGAGGCCTCGCTGGGTCCGTGCGTACCCAGCGAGGCCAGAATTTTTGGCCCATTATTGGCTGGAAATACTGAATCACAATACACTTCAAAATGCTGGAAAAGGCACCAAAAAACCCCATCTAAAATCAAAATGTGCTGGGTGGGAGCACGACCCCCCCAGATCCCTCCCTAAGAAATACATTTTGCTCTCAGTTCAACATTTTCTAAATGCACCATTGCAACATTTGCAATTCTGTCTCACTTAATTTCCCCCCCCCCACCCCCAACCCACCGCACAGAGTACTACCGATGGAATACTGGTTGGAGCAGTAGCTGAAGTCACGACCAATTCTTGTCCCACTCCAATTTTAACCGTTTCTTTTCAGGTGTCAGGTATGAGGCAAAGCGGGTTTTTCCAATTTGTACTGAGAGAAAAAAACAAAGCAGCAAATGGTGGGCCACGATTGCAAGACACCAATAACAACCCAAAATCAAAATGTCATTACAAAAAAGAGTTTGGTGAAGATTTTCAAATTGCCGGGTGTAAGATTGACGTTGAGGATCAGCCGGCCCGGCTGATTTAATTGGGAATGCAAACCGGACGGTTTGTATAACGGGCAGCCCATTCACAACACACTTTAATTCACCCCTCCACTCCCACTCCGACATGTCCATCCTCGGCCACCTACACTGTTCCTCGAGCTTGTGTTGAGCTTCGTTGGAACAGAACCTCATCTTTCACATGTTACAGCCTTCTGAACTCAACATCGAGTTCAACAATTTCACACCATAACCTCTGCCCAGGTCTCTTTTCCCTTTCCTCCGTTTCTTTTTAAACCCCCCCTCCTTTTATTTTTCTTTCCCAGGGCAGCTGGTGATGATTCCACCATTCACACCCCATCGAGACTCACCTTTTGTTTCCCAACTTGTCCCATTACCATCTCCTGTTTGCCCATCATCCCTTTTGTCTCTAATCTCGCCTGCCTTCCACCCGATCACAGACCTTCCCTTTCGTTCTTCACTCCCCTCCCCCTTTCACTGCCCCCTGCACTTCCATAAGAATCTGGTACATCTCAAACTTTTCCAGTTCTGACAAAGGGTCACCGACCTGAAACGTTAACTCTGTTTCTCTCTCCACAGATGCTGCCCGACCCGCTGACATTTCCAGCATTTTCTGTTTTTATTTCAGATCAGAGTATCTGCAGTATTTTGCTTTTGTACCAGCTTTACACCCAGGCAGCCGGCGAAATCTGCCCTTTCCATTAATTGTTGCGGTGAAGCAGTGACCTTTATTCAGGGCGGTTGTGTTTTGGGCGAGTTGCCAGGTTTTGGTTCTGAACGGGTTTGCCGAGGGTTGTGGGTTGGGATTGGATGGGATCGGTGCTGAGCAGCACTGAGGTAGAAAGAGCAGCTGCCGGGGATGTCACACAGCAGCATTGATAGGTTCAAAGTTCAAGGGCAATTAGTGCGGGCACAACAACAACAACTTGCATTTAGACAGCGCCTTTAACATAGTAAAATGCCAAAGTACGTGAGTGATCACAGCGGTGATGGGTGAAGGGGATTTGGTGTGAGAGTTCAGATAGCGGCAGCAGAGTTTTAGATGTGACTGACATTATAGTGACTCCCAGAGTCAAACAGTCCTGCTGAATACAATTCCCAGGTTACAGGCATTAAGGGAACGATTTCAAGGGGCTATTCTTTGTTTGAAGTACCCCCTTCCATATGCCGG